>NC_060911.1:13156211-13263711 GCF_014805685.1 Silurus meridionalis | reverse complement strand
CTACTTCAAAACAGCTCAAACCACCATATAGCCTCCTCAATGACAGATCAACGTAGCATATAACCTCTGTGACAGCTCATAACATCATATAAACTCTTGTACAGCTAGAAGCAGCATGCACTGTGTTTGAGCTAATTTTAGCAGATTGTGTGTGTGTGTGTGTGTGTGTGTGTGTGTGTGTGTGTGTGTGAAAATCTAAAAATACTGAGTACTCAGGCTACATTTGGAGACACTTAACAGTTGAAACATTTGAGTTTGAAAACAAAATACAATCCCGTAACAAAATGGCGACCAGGAAGGGAAGAAACCGTTTCCATATGGATGTTATTTGGAATCATATTCTTATGTATAATGTTTCATTTGCCAGAAGAACCAGCAGGTTTGGTGACTGCTGTAATTTTCCTCTTTATTCCCCCAAATTATACTTTATCCCATTTCGCCCAGTGGACTTGTGTGTATGGGTTTCCTGGCAACACGATGACCTTGTGCTGTCCTTTATCATTATGTATTGTTCATACTACTACTACATTTACCACACACACACACACACACACACACACACACACACACACACACACACACACACACACTATTATGCAATACAATACACTACATAATCGACTGTGACTCAGTATTTTGGCATTTTGTGCCTCCTCATGCCCAGTTAGTTCCTCAGAACGCTTCCAAGATCTTTAAAAAAAAATAAAGGATCAGGATAAAGTGCTGCTGAATTCTTGATCTCGGTCACATCAGAAGGCATCAATTCGATTGCAATTCTATATGGTGATACGCTGTTTCTATAACATGTTCCATTTAGTGTTTGTAAAAGAAGGTGAAGCCATCAACTTTCTAAACAGGGTTGTCAAGATTTATATTGACGTGAACCGAGGAACAGTCATACGCATTAAGACTTTTCCAAACCTTTTGGACTTTTGGAAAAGTCTTAATGCGCATGACTGTTCCTCGGTTATCTAACGATATGATAAGATTGACCAATCAAATGTCCAGAAATGTATTTTCATTCAAAATCAATCCTCCCTCAATGTGAAGAACAGCTTTACACACTCTCGGTATCCGGACGGTTTGTTCAGCTGAAAAGGCGTTCTTCACTAGATTTCTTTACGATCTAGTTCATCCCAGAGCAGTTCAATAGGATTTAGGTGCGGTGAATGGACAGGACATTCCATAATAGATAACACTCCAGACGACTGACATACGCTTCGGCTCATCGTCTTTTTGTACACTGTTTTTTTAATGAGCCGCAGTCCAGACGGAACTGAATGATGTTAATAGTGAAATATGGAATGGCAACCCTGTTGGTTCCTTTCAGCCTAGTGGAATAGGTCTTCAAACCATTAAGTTCCACCTCCATGTTTGACTGCATGTCAGGATCTTCCGTGGCACTTTCTTCCGGTTTCGCGGCCCGTGTTTCCGGGTCGGCAGCCATCTTGTTTTTTCCGGTTTTTCCAGGGCCCCAGCTATTTAAGAAAAACAAAGACATTTACTTGCAGCCAGATTATTTTACCGGCTCCCCACCCCCCTGAGATTATTCTTCCCAGACTGACTGTTCTGGTTCTGGTTCCTGTTTTTGATTCTGATTCTGAACCTGATTTTAATTCTAATCCTGATTCTGATCCTGTTTCTGATTCTAAATCTGATCCTTATTCTGATCCCAATCCTGATTCTGATTCTGATTCTAAATCTGATTCTGATTCGGATCCTAATTCTAAATCTGATCCTAAATCTGATCCTTATCCTGATTCTGATTCTAAATCTGATCCTGTTTCGGGATTCTAAATCAGATTCTGATCCTGGTTCTGTTTCTGATTCTAAATCTGATCCTTATCCTGATTCTGATCCTGATTCTGGTCCTGATTCTGATCCTGATTCTGGTCCTGATCCTGATTCTGATCCTGTTTCTGATTCAAAATCTGATCCTTATCGTGATTCTGGTCCTGATTTTGATTCTGATTCTGTTTCTGATTTTAAATCTGATCCTTATCCTGATTCTGGTCCTGATCCTGATTCTGATCCTGATTCTGGTCCTGATTCTGATCCTGATTCTTGTCCTGATCCTGATTCTGATCCTGATTCTGATCCTGATCCTGTTTCTGATTCAAAATCTGATCCTTATCCTGATTCTGGTCCTGATTTTGATTCTGATTCTGTTTCTGATTTTAAATCTGATCCTTATCCTGAATCTGATTCTGATCCTGATTCTGATTCCTGATCCCTGTTCTGCTCTTTGACTCTGGTTTGATTCTGGATTTAGTTTTTGCTCTGCTCTTCATTGAACAATTTGCTGGCTTATGGATTTTTGGACAGTTTTTGGATTTGGTTTAGTCTCTGCTCTGCCCTGTTTATTTGTGTTAAGACCCTGGACTGTTTTTCAGACTGTGTTTTTGCTGCTCTCTGATTTGACCTGTGTTTTCAGCATACACCTGCTTGCATCCTGCTTTTGGGTCCTTCCCTTCCAGTCCCAACTACCTGCCCACTGACACTGTGATGGTGAGGCAGTCTGCTAACATCTACTCTCCTGGACTCTGTCTTACACATGATCTGGTAGGAATAAAAATGTCAAATTGGATTTTTAGTCATTCAGTGTCCAATTGTTGAGTTTTTCTTGCCTAGAACCAAGAAAATGCATGTGTCTCCTCATGTTGGTGGTGTACAATTTGAACACCAGTAATCTTTTTGACCAGCCGGATGCTCCTCTGTAGCCTTCAAAGGTCTCATTTGGTTGCTGATGAGAAAAACTGCATTGACTGCTTCTGTGTCCTGTTGAACTTCCTCAGCTGGCAAAGAAAGAACAATCTCTGCTCAGCATTCTTAATGGTAGATCTCAGAAACTTAAACATCTCCATTGCAGCCACTCTGGTGCTCAGGATAGAAAAAAGTGCTAGAAGGAGTCCACTATCATCTCAACCGTTATGAAATGTGACTGCACCAACTTCATCCTGATGCCACGAGGTGGATTTATCACCAGCGTGGATGAGGTCAATGGCCTCAAGACGTCCTGCTTCTTTGCAGTTTCTCATTAACACAGTTACTTATTACCTTTAATAAAGGGAGGCTGGTAAAGGGAACAAGCGTTTATAGCTGTTAAAAGGAGAACATGAGTTTATATCTGCTTTGACGTAAGTTCTTGTGAAATTCTTCATAACATACCCCTTCGTGAGCTGGGTGGGTATTTATCTCGCTTACCACTGACCCAAAAAATATGTCCAGTACCTGGTAAAGTATAATCTGTCATAATATTTTATTAAGAGGTCACCCTTACGGTGTACATGCCGATATCATTTAATCTTCAAAGCAGTCCGAGTTGAATAAATCCATGTTGGAATTCCTGAAAGCCCAGCAGGAGAAACGGCTCAGACAGAAGTTCGATATTTCATAATATTATAGGCTTTATATGGACTAGAACGAGCCAAGCACAAGCAGGGATACAAAAACATATCATACGGCTCCTGTGAATTCATGTTTCAGCTTTGAAAAATATAATATAATATAATGTGATGTTATAATATAATTTAATATAATAATATAATGTAATATAATATATAATATAATGTAATATAATATATAATATAATGTAATATAATACATAATAATATATAATTTAATTTAATGTAATAATTTAATATAATATAATGTAATTTAATATAATATAATATATAATGTGACGTTATAATTTAATTTAATTTATTTTAATTTATTTTATTTTGAAATAATATAATATAATATAATATAATATAATATAATATAATATAATATAATATAATATAATATAATATAATGTAGCAGTTTATAAGTTCACACATACTTTATAAGCAAAAGTTTGTGGACACCCTAACACAAGATGAGTATGTGCTTCTTTTTAAAAATCTTGTCCACCTTTAGTCCCTGTTTACTCACAATAACCTCCACTCTTCAGGGAAGATGTTCCACTAGATTTTGGGGGTGCAAAAGTATTGGGACACCGGACTTTTTTCACCCATATGTGGTACTTCCGCAAAATTGGAGGCACACAATTGTACAGGACGTCTTTGTGTGCCGTAGTGTAAAATCTTCCCTACACTTGAGCTTGAAGTGCACAAAGAGAACTCTATGCAGATATGCTTTAAATGGGTTGGGTGATGTAGAAGATTTTCTGCTATGGAGCTCCAACGTTTTTGGATACATTTTTTTACACTGAATGCACCCCGGGCCTCTTTACCTTCTCACCTACATTTACTTGGATGAATCTTACACAAATCTCCATACAATCTAGAGAAACAACTTCCCAGAAGAGTGGAACTTATTGTGGGGACAGAATGTGGATTGAGACGTTCAAAAAGGAGCTCAGTGTCATCTCAATTTTGTTATTAACATAATTAGCATGATTGGAAGCTAAATTCATTGATTTCTGGTTGCTCTGCAGGTGTTTTATGCTTTTTTTTCTGGACTTTTTCTGAGAAACAGAACAATTAAAAGAGTCACGGCAAGACGATTACGCAACCGGTGGGGTGACTGCCTGAATGTAAAACGGAGAAAGAAAAGGAAAAAGGAAACAGAAAACGTGACTCGACTTTTTGTGCTCGAGCTGCTTCGGATTTCTTTCTTTGCACCTCATGATCGCTCAGTGAACCGTAAGTCTCCACTTTTGAGTGAACACGACCGACAAACACTTCTTCTTTTCTACCCACTCGCTCTCTCGCTCTCTCTTTCTCTCTGTGTGTTTCTTTTGTTTCTTCCTGCCTCGTGCCTCCGAGCCTCCAGTACAGACTGTATTACAGCCGAACTTGTCCTGGCACTTTTCCGTCCCCTCCTCCCCGTCTCGACTTGTTGCTAACACCTCCCGAGATCTACGATCACAGCCTTTGCATTTGAACAGCCTCAACAGTTGTCCATTTAAATTCTCACCATGTTCAAGTTGTTCGACGAAAACAAACCGTTTTTGGTTTTCATCCATTTTTGAACAAAACAAACTTTTTCTTTTTCTGTTAAATGTGAATTATAAGTGGATAAAAAGTGTTTGTTTTTTTTTACAAAATTGGATTCTTTTAGCCACAAGTGTGTTAGTAAAGTCAGTATCTAATGTAGGTGAGGTGAGGAGACTTAGAAATGTCCTTTCATAAAACATTTCTTCGAAATAAAGGAGTAAACTGTGAGATCGACCGCACTCAGTCGGACATCCCGCTTAAATATACATTATCAACATATAAATACATGAACGCCTCGAATCTGGGGATTTGAGACATGATAATGGAGGCACACAATCGTACAGGACGTCTGTGGATGCAGTAGCACTGTTCCAGCATGGCACAAACTGCATCTTAAAGAAGATATGCTTTCCATGGGTTGGAGTGGAAGATCTTGGGTGCAACCCTGCACCTTGGAATTTATTCAGGAAGTATTATCATTTGCACTGCCTCATTTGTATATTATCATTTGAACTGCCTTACTTTACATACCCTCAGGGCCCTTTCTAGCCTTTTTGGGACCCTAGGCAATATTCCTGTTGGCCTGGCACCACCCAAATCTTCACAAAATGTAGTGGAACATCTTTCCAGAAAAGTGGAGATTATTGTAGCATTGATGTTTAAGAAAAAGCACAAATCAATATTATGCTCAGGTGTCCACACAACTTTTGTCCCCACAAGGTCTATGTATTAGAAATACTGTGTACAGGATGAGGACAAAGCAACATGTCTCTGAAAAACAGGGTTTTCATGTTTGCTTTAACAGCTGGATGTGAAATTCCTGAAGCCCCTCTGCAGTAAGGGGTCTGGATTAGGAATTCTGATGTTTTTTTCCGACACACAGCTGTCGACTGCGAGCTGTTGTTAGCCCTGATTACGCAGCGTGACAACACCGGCAGGGTTTGCTGTTATTTCATGTTCATCCTATGAAAATGTAATAAATAATCTTCGTGGAATTCTATGTGAGTTTTTTCAGGGTTTACCAATAAAGCATTTGAGCCTCCGCCGAGAGCAGAATGCTTCTTCTGTCCGAAGCTTTTAGTCTTATAGACCACACATTGTGGATCCGGCCGCCGCAGGCTCCACTCTGCTCCCCAGCACCAGGGTCAGGGCTGGCCAAGAGCCTGGACTACACAAAGAAAAGTATGAAACAAAGGCGCTTTTCATTCCAAAAGGGGTAGAAGTGAGAACTGGAATGGGCCAGGAATGGTTCCAAGCTTCGATGGCCTCAGAATGCACCATGAAGCACCAAGAGCTCAGAACCGAGAGCTTTTGCGGAGCTTCGGCTATGAAAGTTTTACACATGAAGTCTAAAAAGCATCCAAAATTAGCATGAAATAAAACAGGAGGGATTTTTTTGTTTGTTTGTTTGTTTTTTTAACACAGCATGTGCAAGAATGACAGCTTTGGGTCAGTTCTGCGATTCAAATCTATTTTTGTAAAGATTTTTTTCAAAGCATAAATGTTCGGAAGCAAGCGCGATGGAAACCTAAACGTTTTCAAAAAAGATTACATTTAGAAACTGTTCTTTAATATGGCTTGAAGAAAGCAGCCTTATTTATTGGAGGTAATTTCCACTGAAGCTGGATTTCAGGGCGGGGCATAACATGTGGCACCGCCCACTTTTTAAATAGCTAATAGCTAAACGACAGAACCTACAGTGTAGCCCCGCCCTCTCATGAAATTACCCATAAGAATTAGGCTAAACATGTTGCATGGGCTAACAACATTGACAATATAACAAAATTTTATTGTAGTAAAAACGAAATAGAACAAATACAAAAATATTATTTTATAAAAATAAAACAATTTTAAAATTTGAAATAATTGTAAAAATAGACGAGGTAAACATCTATGGAGCATCAACTCAGTAAAATGACTGAAAATATTATGGGCGGGACACTTCAGACTCTAGAGAGCGTTTGATTGGATGGAAAATCTGATGCAAACCTGATGTAGATGATGAGGTGAATTCAAATACACATACACTATATGGACAAGCGTTTGTAGTCACTTGACCATAAGATCCATAAGTGCTTTTCGAACATCTCATTCCACATTTAGTCTCTATTTAGTGTTAAAAGAACCTCCGTTTTGAGAAGATGTTCCACAAGATTTTCAAGTGTGCTTGTTGAGATTTCAGACATAGTAAGTAAAATCAGGTTCTGATGAAGGTGAGGTGAGGAGACGTTCAATAGTGTTGGAGTTCTATAGCAGGAGATCTTCCAGTCCAACCGATGAAGAGCATGGCTTTGTGTGGCATGCTGGAACAGGTTTAGGGCTCCTAGTTAAAAAAATAAAAATAAAAAATGTATGCTATCAAATCCAAATATGTCCTGTACAATTGTTTTGCCTCCATCTTTGTGAGAACAGTTTGTGGAAGAACCACATATGGGTGTCCCGATTAGTCATTCTGTTTGATATAAAAATATCCATATGTTTAGTGCAAACTTTTCATGAGTAAGAATGACGTTGTTCCTGGAAAGGAGGCAGATTTAGACCATGCCCCCCTCTTTTATTTTTTATTTTTATTTTTTTACCTCCATGCTCTGTGTCATCCAGTGTTGTGTTTCCTCTCTTCATTGAGAAATTCCATACATTTTAATCACTCGTCCTTCCTCACTCAAGGCCACTTCTCTTCATTCAGGAAGCAGCAAGGCTCTTTACAGGCGGCTAATTTTAGCTTCAATTACAGGCTACTGATTCTTTTTTTTTTCAGTTTCTCTTTTTTTTTTGTTGTTTTCTTTTTTGAAATACAAGCCTTGAAAAAAAATAATAGAGGTTCTACCAAAGGATGTCAAGTGAGTCTATAAAATGTAGCATTCAACTTAAAATCTTATTTTCTATTTTTTGTAATAAAGTGTGCTTTTTGTGAAAAGAAAAGTTAGTGATGATGAACACTTGATGCAGTTTTATTCTCAAAGGTGGACTTTTTTACTGCTATGCAGATGATGTTCACCTAATTCTCTCATTTCCTGCTACACACACTCTTGTTTCTTGTCTTTTCTCTGTTCTGGCACCGAGGTGGTGGAATGAACTTCCCCTAGATGTCCGTACAGCAGAGTCCCTGATTATCTTCAAGCGACGACTGAAGACCTACCTCTTCCTGAAATACCTAAATTAGCACTTTCCAAGTTTGTAGAATTCGACTTATATTTATATTAAGTTTGTAATCTTGCATACCAGTGTAGATTTATTCATTACTAGAGATTTAAGCACTTTTGTACGTCGCTCTGGATGTCTGCTAAATGCCGCAAATGTAAATGCAAATGTTGTCTCAAAACCTGGCCTGTGTACAGAAATCTCCTTGCGAATGTCAGCTCATCAGCTGCAGCTTAATTCCAGTTATCCCAGAACATAAACTGTGTCAAGATCAGTCTCTCCATGTCAAGATCTCTTTGGACAACTATCTGCTGTTACCTTTGATGACGCCATTCAGCTTTAGGGGTAATCCCGAACAATCAAATGTCCTTCTTATAATTGCTAATCTAGCACGCTAATGCTGATTTCACCTTAACACCGTCAGGAGATTTTATCCATTTCTTTACTTCTGATTGAGGTCCCAATGAACCAGCATCGGAATGCATTTATTGATCGGCACATCAAAACACTTTTGTGAGCTTCTATGGATAAGGAGGACCCTCCCAAATTCTATGAATGTAAACAGAAAATCCTCCATCATCTCTTCATATGTGTGTTGTCTGGTTTTATTTCTGTCCTTGTGGCACAATTTGTGTTTCTATATTACCTCAGCCTGTCTGCCTTTGCTCACAGTTTAAAAACATTTAGAACAGCTTTATGTCTTGATAAAGCGTCCTCGGACTTCACCTGATAACGTCTCCAAGGCTAACATCATTTCTCCTTGAGGGTATTTTTTTCATGAATTTCAGGCAGAGAATCGACATTTTTCTGGCGTAATAACACGAGGGGAAAAGCAAGGAGGAAGTGTGAAGTCTGGCATGAAAATAAATGTAATCGTGTAGGAATCAGCAGGTACTTTCGAGTACACAGAGCAAGAAGAGTTGTAGAGAACTGAACATTTTGTCCGATTAACCTTCAACTGCAAACGGATTGTTTTTGAACACGATAACAAAAGTTTGTGGACACCTGACGATAAGACTGGTATGCGCTTCTTTTTGAGGATCCCATTCCACAATGAGTTCAACATTTGCTCTAGTAATAGCCTACACTCTTCTGGGAAGATGTTCCACCAGATATTTGTGGCGATTTATGGAGATATATTCAGCCACAAGGGTGTTTAGTAAAGTCAGGTACTGATATAGGTGAGGATGTCTGGGGTGAAGTCAGTGTTTACGTTCACACCAACAGGGTCAAGGTCATAGCTCTATACCAGGAGATTTTCCACTCCAACCCATGGAAAGCATATCTTGACACAGAAATAGGTCTTGTAGGTCAACTGAAGGAAAAAACTTTTTGCATCCAAAGACGTCCTGTAGTAACAGTTTGAGGAAGACATACCTGTGGCTTAAAAAGGTCAGGTGTCCAAATACTTTTGTAATAGTGTCCAGTGAAATAAAACTTTAAATGCAAAGTGAAATTAAATCAACCAGATGTTTGAAATGATTAAATGTTTAATTCAAAGCATGAAAATTCTTTTTGAAGGAAAAAACTTGAACAAACATTTATGAAATACTTGAACCAATTTTGACCATATTTGTTACAACTTTTTCCTCTTTGTATGATTTTTTCACCATTTATGTATTTATTTAATTTTTACTACAACCTTTCCCTCAGATGATTATAAAGTGTTTTCAGTCTGGTTTTTCTCAAGGTTTCTTCATCATCTGATTCTTCCTTAGGAATTTTCTTCCCTCACCACCATCACCTCTGGTTTGGTTATCATGGTTAGATTTATGAATATAAAATGTATATTTTCAATTAGTTTTTTTTTAAAAAGCTGCTTTGTGAGAACCTCCATTGTTAAAATTGAATGGAATTGAATCCTGCACCAGAAGCTTTTGCTTTCCAGGGCAGGTTGGCAAATCTATTCATATATTCTAGGATTTGTGCAATATAGAAATAAACAAAGAAATAAATTCTCAACATAATTTTATATGAATAAAATAAAAAAGTTGCATGAGGCAGGAGGTTTTTTTATTGTCATGGATGATCAGAGTGGCAGTAGGGGCGTGGCCAAGCATAGTTTGTGAATGGAGGGCGGAGCTGAAGGAAATGAGTGGTGAGGAGCACACACCTGATGGTGGTTTTGGACTAAAGCACTGTCTCTGTTATAGTGAAGCAGAAAGGAGAGAAGGCCTAGAAAAAAAAAATGTGTTACTGAAAACTGTCACTGAAATTTGTCATAGTTCTTTGAATTGGTGCCAAAACCCAGAATTATAGAAATGATTCCTGTCATGGAGACCTCACTGTAGTGTTAACTCATCCAGGCTTCACCCTCCATTTACAACCTGGTGCTTAAACACACCCCTGCTGTGAAAGTCAGATATGAGGTATGAGGAATCCTGTTCATTAGCATTAGCATTACCATGCTGTATTGTTCATCCCCTATGGTAGTTTGTTGGAACACAGAACTATGACTTTCTCACATCTTCATAGCCCAATGTTTCTTTTCTCCAACTTCATAAACTCCAATTTAGAATAAAAGGGAAATAAACGTACAGGAAGTTGTTAGCTGTGTTTTTATCCTGCACTGATAAGCAAATAAAAGGGAAAAAGGAAGTCAAATGATTATTGTCATTAGTCAATTTCTTTATTTGCATATCTGAAAGAACATTGTAACATTAAATTCACAGCTGTAAGTAAATATGGTGAGTATTCAATGTCTATATGTGATGTTTTTTTTAATTATTATTTAATATAATATTGTTCATAGTATTTGTATTAATTTTAGGCATTTTAGTTTTTTTTGGGGAGTAAAAATGTTTATTTTATATTTATTATATATATATATATATATATATATATATATATATATATATATATATATATATATATATATTATTTTTTATTTCTGGGGGTTGTTTTATTTTATTTTCCAAAGTCAAAATATTTATTATAATTTTTTAGTTTTAGAATTGTTTAATTTCTAGGTCTTTTAGTCCAAGGTTTTTTTTGTATTATATCTGGAATTTTTATTTAATTTTTTTGATCAAGAATGTGTGTGTGTGTGTGTGTGCGTGTGCGTGTGTGTGTGTATGTATGTATATATATATATATATATATATATATATATATATATATATATATATATATATATATATAAAATATTTAACATTTGATGCAATATTGTATGTTTCATGTTCTACCTCCTGCGCTGTGATTGGGCAATTAGTTCAACCGGCCCGTTGTTTAGTCAGCGTGCAACCAATCACAGCACAGGGGGGGCGGGCCTTTGTAGCCGCGTTCTACGCATAGGAAGGGGCGTGGTTTATTTATGGGCGGCCCGGTAGCAGGAGGGAGGAGGAGGAGGAGGAAGAACTGGCCGCGGCTGGTTCTCCCGCACATAAACACCCGGAGTCTGCGGGCAAGAAGGGCAAAAAAAATAAATAAATAAAGCACACAAAAGAACAACTGCATCTGATCCACACTGACATCCGACCAGGAGTGCAGGTAAATACGCCTTTATTATACCACATTCAGCTGGGGAGATATGATTCATGTGATTAATAATCATAATAATAATAATAATAATAATACTAATAATAAAAATAATAATAATAATAAATCCTGGAAATTGAAAGAAAAAGCGCACCGGACGCGCCGCTCAGCTCCTCCACTGCTTTGTGTCTTTACTCGTGTGCCCCCCTTTTGTCCTTTTCTTTTATTCTCTCCATCCATTTTTTTTTTACCGTGTCATTTTCCATCTTTTTTTTGCCGCTTATTCAGACCTTTTTCTCACCGCGTCTCCAAAAAACGCGCGTCTGGAAACCCGTGCGCTTTTTACGCCCAAAGAAAAAGTGTGACAGAATGTCATTTCCCCACACCACACAAAGTCACATGGAGACGCCGTGTGTGTGTTTTACCATTAAAATGAATAATAATAATAATAATAATAATATATAAAATAAATAATTACAAGAAGAACAATCATTCTGTCAAAGCTCAGGTGTCCTTCTCCCTTGGCCCTGGTGGTTACAGGAGCTCCTACGTGGCACTGCTGCTGTTTGTCCCACTCAAGTTCTATTTTATTGCTTTTTTTCATTGTCCTCTTTTAAAGATGAAAAAAAGGACAAAGAGCTCCTTTTGAGGGTTGAGGTTAAAAAAAGACAGAAAAGCAGAATGAAACACACCCGAGAGTGTAATCAGATAACATTTTCCTTTTGCAGCTGAATGAACTGAACCTTTGGTACTTTAATCTCCACTCACATCACAATTTCACCATCTGGAACTCGGACGGATCAAGGTTCAGAAAATAGATAAATGATAGGAATTATTGCTGATAATAACACTTTTATAATTATTTTTAAAAATCTATTGCTGCATATGGAAATAGTCTGATTTGGAAGTTTGAAATCAGAAAGCGCTGATTCGAGTAGGTTAGAGTCGAAAAGTTTTTGATCGGCATTAGTTATTTAATTGTAGCCAATAAGAAGCGTCTAAAAAGCATTTAAAAGTGCGACAAATGTGTGAAACGTTTGATTTCTTAACGACAATTACGATTTGATTGCACCTACTGTATCTGTATTTGATTGCTATGTGCTTCTCTTTGAACATCTCATTCCACATCGAGTCCCCAATTGCTCTTTGATCTTTTATTACTCTTCTGGGAAGATGTTTCACTTGATTTTTTGGTGATTGGTGTGAGATTTGTTCAGCCACAAGTGTGTTGGGAAAGTCAGGAACCGGTGTAGATGAGGAGGCCTGGGGTGTAGTCAGTGTGGAAAATTCATGTTCAGTAAGGTTGGAGCTCTATATGTGGAGATCTTCCACTCCATCCCATGTTGAACAGATCTTCAGGGAACTGGGTTTGTGCAATGTGATTACAGGAACAGGTTAATTCAGGAGCAGGATTGGATCTCCTAGTGAACGTTTTGCATACGAGACAACATATGGGTGAGATATATATATATATATATATATATATATATATATATATATATATATATATATATATATATATATATATATATATATATGTGTGTGTATGTATATTAGGTCTGTCAAAATAAATGGAAATCTTTCCAGAAGAGTGGAGGTTACTATAAGGGCGAATGCAAACTCGATGAGGAGCACAATGTTCAAAAAGATACCAATCTAATGCTCGGGTGTCCACAGATTTTTGGCATTATAACACATCTGGCGGTAAATTTCCAAATTCTGCATATTTATTAGTTTTTTGACAATATCAATGCAATATCGAATACAGTTGGTTAGCCTCAGTTGCTAGTTAAGGTTTTGCGTTCTCACAACAGAGAGTTTTTTTTTCTTCCAATCTTAGGACTTTGATCTGAGCGTTCCCTCGTTTCGATGGACGTAACGGTTGTAGTACATTGACATGAAAAAAAATTAGAAACCTAATGACTGTTACAAAGTGCTGAAACTGGAGACTCCTGAACGAAAAACATTTAACATCAGATTTATTCGGAGCGACTTGCGTTTATCTCATTCATACACTTAAGCAGTTAAGGGCCTTGCTTAAGGGCCCAGCAGTGGCAGCTTGGTGCAGGGATTTGAGCTCATGACCTTCTGATTAGAAGTCCAACATCTTAACCACTTCACTTGATTTATAAGAACTTTTTACTCTATGCTAAGTTCTTGGAGGTTTTGTGTGTTTTCTGGGAAGTGCTTTGGGTCAAACTGGAAAATCCCGGAGAACAAGACGGCCTTAACTTCCCTCCGTCTCGTTCCGTGGAAAGGAAACCACTCTTTGGAGGATGTACAGTAGGTTGGCGTTTCTAGGTCGCGATGAAGCCCTCACGCTCACACACACACACACACACACACACACACACACACACACACACTGCTCCCTCCGTCAACCAGCTGCCTCTTTAATCTCTATCCAAGAACAGAGGCATGTCTGTCCTGGTTGTTTTCTAGCCACAGGAATAATGTGCTGACATCAGCACCCAGGATCAGCATTTGTCTAATCTGTCCACAGATAAAGACAAAGAAAGCACGATGAAGCACCGATTCCAGATCTTTCCACTTCGAAAAAAAAAAAAACCACACTTTTTTTTGTATCCATTTTACATCAGAAACATTGTGAACACCTGATCATAAGATCAGTATGTTCTTTCTGAACATCCCATTCCATATTGAGTCTCTATTTGCTCTTGGAGTAACCTCCATTCTTCTAGGAAGATGTTTCACCAGAGTGTGCTTCTGGAGATTTGTGAAGATTTATTTAGACACAAGTGGGAGTTCCATTTCATCCTAAACGTGTTCACTAGGGTTGGAGCTCTATAGGTGGAGATCTTTGACTCCATCCAATGACGAGCAGATCTTTATGGCGCCGGCTTTGTGCGCTTTGCTCAAAGTCTCGCTGGACCAGGTTTCGGTCTCCTAGTTTAAGTGAAGGAAAACGTTTCGTGTATCCCAAGACGTCTGATACGATTGTGTGCCTCAGAAATGAACTTAAATAACCTTTTTAAAATCCCAGAAACATCCTGTAGTATGTGAATTAAACAGCACAAACCATGTAGATGAGTTAAAACTGTAAAACTGATTCCTTTGAACTTTCACTTGTTCGTTTTAGTCGTGCGCAGCGTCTGCGCAGGAACTGCACATGACCTGAATGTCACGCATCAGTTGCTTTTGTGTTCTGTCTCGTTCTTGTTTCGAAAGAATTATTTTGTACCCCATACTGGAATTCATTTGTTTTTGCAAGTGATTCGTGGAAAATAAAATTTTGTGTCGAGTGAATAGATTTTTATCACAAACCTGCAAATCAATACAAGTTAAATTTCAAACCCTGTTCCTGCTTCATCGTCTGTGCTGGTTTTGGAGTCGGGGCAGGTTTTTTTCACCCAGGGCTTCATGACACTCTTGGGTGCCTGCTGTTTCATTTAATCTTTTACAAGCAGCCATAAATAACGGCAGGTTCCCAGAGTTGTCTCCGAGATGCATGTGCTCATAATGCAGCAGCTCTGGGTGTCAGCAATGAAGTGTTTAAAAGAAAACGGTATAAACACAGACTCCGAAGTAATGAAAGGGAAGTTTATACTACCACGTGTTTAGTCTACCACGTACAGTACTTTAATAGCACTCTTCATAGCGGCCTCTGTAATAACATGATTACAACCTCTGCCCTTTTTCCTGACGTCTTTCTTTCTCTTCCTGCTTTATGTCAGGTGTGCCTCTTTGACTTGGTTTTCCTTTTGAGTGTGTTTATACGTAGAGAGCCTTTTCTAAGGAATAAACAAAGGAAATCACCAGATGAACGCGCCAGTGAAGTCAGTAGTGATGGGAAGATCGGCTCCCGATTCTTTGAATATCGTTCATCAAAATGAGCGAATCGTTTAATTTCTTTGGTTCTTTTGATCAACCCAGCCATTAGGGTTGCACAAGCCAGTGCACTCTTAGTGCCGGTCCCAAGCCCGGAGAAATGGGGAGGGTTGCGTTAGAAAGGACATCAACGTAAATAAAATAAAATGTTATTTTTAATAAACAGATCCCCCAACATGACTACATACAACTTTGACTGTAGTTCTAAAAATGGATGGATGGATGGATGGATAATATGTAGATAGAAAAATAGTACTGTATAGAAGTCGAGAGGTAAACAACTCCATTCAGTTTCCTGTGTGTAACCCACGGATGCTTTGCTTGTAAGCTTTGTTTGAAATGATGAACTATAAGCGACCCATCACTAGAAGTAGGACATCATTGACACTTTCTTTTGCTTTATGATCCAGAAATTTTTGTCCTAGCTTTTAATATTGTTTCTTTATGTCCGCAGAAGCCTGTTTTAAATCGCGATCCCCCTTTTTCCAACCTGCAGGTCTTTTAGAAGAGGAGCTTGGACGGCATGCAAAGTTGTGAAATATCTTCGGACAGCACAGATGATCCTCTCAGTAGCGGCTTACGCAGGCATCACCAACCGCGAATAGTAGTAATTGGCGCGGGATTGGCCGGCCTGGCAGCCACCCAGACCCTCTTGGAGAACGGCTTCACAAATGTCACGGTGCTAGAGGCCTCGGATCGCATCGGAGGCAGAGTGCAAAGTGTTCAATCTGGTGAGGTGTTCATTGTAACCTTCGAACATTCCCTTCGTAAAGATCTTGTTTTTGGAAAAATAATGCTGCTCTTGCGGTTTAACATGTTAACAAAAAATGTTTTACGTTTACGACGTTGGTAGACGCTCTTATCCAGAGCGACTAACATTTCTAATATTTATACGAGAAGGATTTGAACTGACAACTGTTTTTTTTTTTAGTCAAAAGTCCAACATCCTAATCACTGAGCTACCACTTTACCCTCAAACTATTTCTCTTTTTTTATTTACCCCTTTCCAGGTAAAGCTACTTTGGAACTAGGTGCCACTTGGATCCATGGCGCTAATGGGAACCCCGTCTACCACCTGGCTGAGGATAACGGGCTTTTGGAGCACACCACGGAGGATGAACGGAGCGTGGGCCGCATCAGCCTCTACGCTAAGAACGGTGTGGCCCACTATCAGACCAACAGTGGCAAGCGTATCCCCAAGGACCTGGTGGAGGAGTTCAGTGACTTGTACAATGAGGTACAAAGGCTCAGAATTTTTTTTTATTATTATTAATTCGACTTTCATTTACTCATTCACATTAATGCTGAAATGTAGGATAGTCAAACACACTCAAATGCTTTTAATATATTAATTTTAATATATTAACAGCATGCTTCCCAAACTTTATAACCGGAGTCTAAGTTCTGCTATGGCTTTAACTGTTAGAAAAAGAGGAACGTTTAGAAATCTTGGAGAAACCCTTGCGTTTGTGTGTTTTGGCAGCTCATCTCTGCTTAATTAAGACAAATAGGTGACCAAATAATAGACGATCTAGGGCGTCAATTTGCAACAGGATGGTGTATGTGTGTTTGTGTAACCATAGGAATTTGCGTTGTACAAAAGCACTAGTCGATGACAAATGTTGGTGTAAACGTTTTTGGTTGTGGTTATATCAGTTCAGTGCTACATACATCATTGTCATTACCCCCAGCGAGTTCACTCTGTAAATAATATCTCCAGTAAAAGTGTCCCTTTAAAGGAATGCCAAAGGAGAAGGTTTATGGATGTGGTGAGGGAAGACATGCAGGTAATTGGTGTGAAAGAGACAGATGTAGAGGACAGAGTGGTATGGAGACGGATGATCCGCTGTGGCGACCCCTAATGGGAGCAGCCGAAAGAAGAAGAAGAAAAAAAGTGTCCCTTTAAACTTGAATAAAAGCACAGATTAACCACCGTATGCTATGCACAATCATACCATCCACACAGCTAAAACCTTCGAGGCAGTGTAGGATCTGAACCTCGTCCATATGGTATTAACTAATATTTATGTCCTTTATCTCTTCCTTCTTTGTCCCTTCTGTCTCCTTCTCTCTCTTTCAGGTATATGAGCTGACTCAGGAATTCTTCCAGAACGGGAAGCCGGTGGGCGCTGAGACGAAGAACAGCGTGGGTATCTTCACCCGTGACCTGGTGCGCAAGAAGATCATGACGGACCCTGATGACTCCGAAAGCACCAAGAAGCTGAAGCTGTCCATGCTGCAGCAGTACCTCAAGGTCAGAGGAAGACTAATTGTGGAATGTGATATTCAAAAAGAAGTACACACCAATCTTATGCTCAGGTCTCCTCAAACCTTTGACTAATAATGTATGAGTGAGCACTTACATGTGACTTTTGGTGCATTATTCTGTCTCTCCTGCTTTCTCAATAGTACACTGCGTCTATAATGCGCCTATGAGAAGAATCATTAAAAGAGGAAACGATATGGAAAGCGATTACGTCAGCGATTACACAAAAACTAACCATGCCATCATATCATATTCACCCATGTGGCTCTAAGATTAGTCAAATTTTAAGAATGAAGGGAAAATTTTAAGCTACCGCATCCAAATACTATTTGAAGAAACATGTACGGGTGGGAATTTCAGGTGTCCCAGTACTTTTGTAAGACAGATGTGAATGAGAAACATTTATAAACCACTGTGTTCCAACCCCAAATCTAAGACTAGAGACTCCTTCCAGGGATGATACGCAAACAATAACTTACGAATACGATAACGTATCAAATTTACGGCATTTTGCAGACACCTTTATCCAGAGCAGTGACAGCTTGGTGGTGGTGGGATTTAAACTTTTGACCTTCCGATCCAGAGTTCAATGACTTAATTAACTGAGCTACCACCTCCCTCCACCTATGTATCAGATCGTCTAAATGACCGTAATATAAGAAAATTATAAGAAAAATATATAAGAATCTAAACAAAATATAAGAAGCAAGTCAAATGATCTGCCAGTGCAGTAAGATAATTACACTTGGTAATTCTTGAATTTCTTGAAATAAGAAAACATATATAGTAGAGGTGCGCAATATTGGCAGAAATTATAACTCGATATTTTGTGGGGATTTAATTGATACCGATATTTTGCTGGTTATTGTTATTGTGCCGGTACGTTAAGGACCATGGACAGCAGTTTCCTAAAATTTGTGATATTATTCATATTCTGTATGGTGCTCATTTCACAGCTGTGACTAATAGATAATTATTTTCCAGTAAGTCTACATTTATTTTTACCATTTATGAGAATTTATTACCTCTACAAAGCCATTTTTGAAATGCACTGATCTTACCTACTATACTTCATCTTTCAACGTATGCGTGTGTTTTGGTTTTGCGATATACTCGATATTGTCAAATCACACATCGATATTATCGTAGGCGGTATATATAGTTCACCCCCTAAGAACAAAATGACTCAAAATAAGCATTAAAATACTCATTTCAAGCAGTCAATTTGGTCTAATTAACTTAAAACCAGTGTGTTTTTTTTCTAAACAGTTTGCTTTTTTACATTATTTTGTGAAAAGATCTTAATACCAGAGAACAAGAGAATTCCTCTTAATTTAAGAACAAATAGGGAAAAAAAAGAAAAGAAATAAACTTTTGACTAGATGAGGAGATTTTGCGGTGTTAATACACTCCTGTGATTAATTGTAGCATTTTCTGTGGTCCTCTCAGGTGGAAAGCTGTGAGAGCAGCTCCGCCAGCATGGATGAAGTGTCCCTGAGTGAGTTTGGAGAGTGGACCGAGATCCCCGGCGCTCACCACGTCATCCCAGGCGGCTTCATCAAAGTGGTAGAGCTCCTGTCCCAGGAAATCCCGAGCCGTGTACTGCAGCTCGGGAAACCCGTCCGCCGCGTCCACTGGAATTACAGCGTCCAGGACGCCGAGCAAGGCCCGGACCGAGCCGACCACAACCAGGATCGGCGGCCCGGCCCGGCTCCGGTGCGGGTAGAGTGCGAGGACGGCGAGTGGTTCCTGGCGGATCACGTGATCGTCACGGCCTCACTGGGTGTCCTAAAGAAAGCCCACGAAACCCTCTTCTCGCCAAGCCTTCCCCTGGACAAGGCCTTGTCCATTCAGAAGCTGGGCATCAACACCACCGATAAGATTTTCCTAGAGTTCTCCGAGCCGTTCTGGAGCCCCGAGTGCAACAGCATCCAGTTCGTCTGGGAGGACGAGGCACACCCGGAGAGCCTGGCTTACCCGGAAGAGCTCTGGTACCGCAAAATCTGTAGCTTCGACGTGCTTTACCCGCCCGAGCGCTACGGCCATATGCTAAGCGGATGGATATGTGGCGATGAGGCGCTTCTCATGGAACGTTGCGACGACGAGACTGTGGCCGAGATGTGCACCGAGCTGCTCCGCAAATTCACAGGTCAGAGAAAACAGAGGGTGGGGCTTTCAAAGTAACAAATCAAAATGCAAATTCTTATGCTCCTAAAATAACATATTGAATCGTAATCACTCTGTAAACATGATTAGTTCTTCACACACGGTACTGGATCTCACTTCAGATTCCAGAAGCACCGTGACACCCTTGAACCGTCGCTAATCACTAGCCATTACTCATTCTCCCTTTTAAATGACTCAGCAGAAATCATTTCCACCCTGTAGCCACGCAATATGACATCACAGTTCAGTGCCTGAAAGTACTCGAACATTACCTGGAGCCACCCAAAGATCTTCCCTGGTGAGTCACCATGGGAACATTTATCTCCTTTCTAGCGCTTCTGTTTGTACGTGTGTACGGTACGTACTCTTCTATTCTCCAGGGTGTGTTTAATAGCGTCATTAAAACCATTTAAAGTTCAGAGACGCCCAGTTTAGGGTGTGAGATGCATCATCCATGAGGTGGATCAACGAGAGAGCCACAAATGCTTGAGATCATTGTTTTTTCCCCTTCAGGTGAAGTCTAAAGTAAATGGTGTACCTCAGAGCTGAATTGCATTCAGTTGGTTACTTGAACTATCAAAAGTTTGTGGATACCTAAAGCTTTTCTTGAGCATCCCATTCCACACTGAATCCCACATTTACTCTATAAAGATGTTCCACTAGATTTTGGAGTGGGTTTGTGGAGATTTTAACTACAAGGTTAGTGAGGAGGCCTGGGGTGATGTTCACATTCATCCCAATAGGGTTGGTGACTCTATACAGAAGATCTTCCATTGTAATCTATTTAAAGCATACCTTCACCTTCATGTCTTCATGCTGGAAGTATTTTGGTTTTTTTTTACATTTTAAATTTTCCGCCAGTTTTTGTTGTTGCGTTACATATTATTTGATAATATTTACATAATTGTGAGTAATAAGTAAATTACCACTAAGTCTGAGACTTTCTAGGTTCCCAAGACCTCGTGTTGAGAACCACAAATCCACCGATTTCTACCAGATCAGGTCTTTTACTGCAGTAGTTCTCACTCTGTTTGAATATAGCAATCCAGAATTTTCAGTTTTTCTGAATTTCCCTTCTGTTCTTCATTCATGAAGCCTGCAAGCCCTCCTTTTGTTTCCTCATACGCGAGTCTCCACTGGCATCTGTTCAGAACGAAGCACCGTCTCGCCAGATCACCATAGCGACATTTACATAACGTTTGCACTCTTGTTCCGACTTTATCCAAGAGATCGAATGCTAATTACGGACCAGTACGTACGGGATCATTCCATATTTCCTCTGTTTTTGTTCATTGTTGTTTCTCGCAGGGAACCAGAACATTCCAAAGCCACGGCGGATCCTGCGCTCGTCGTGGGGCAGTAACCCCTACATCCGGGGCTCGTACTCCTTCACCCGCGTGGGCTCCAGCGGGGGAGACGTCGAGCGGCTGGCCGAACCCCTGCCCTACAACAAGAGCTCCAAGGCTCCGGTTAGTCACACGAAGACACTTCGGTTCCACTTTTTCAATTTTGCGGAAAGCTTGGAAACCTTATTAGCCTAGCTTTAGCGATTGCTAGCATAGTTCACATGTTGACCTACAAAAAATGTTCTAGAGAACAATTGTATTAGAGCGTCGAACGATTTAACCGATAGCTACGTTGGATCGTACTTGCTGATAACCGATTAATCTATCGATAGTTTGTAAAATGGATACTTGGTAAAAAAAAAAAAAACACAACACCAATATAACACAGTACTGAACTTTAAAGCAAAAAAAAAAGTACTGAATTATGAAAATGTGCTAAATCAAATAAATACGAATGCATTAATTGATAAATCTAATTATAATTAATAAATTATCAATAATATATATAATAAAGCGCTCTCCATGCAGCGCGCCATCTCGCGTGTAAAAACAAACAGCGCGTGGTGTCAGTGAATGGTCTAGAGGACGCTTTCGCAATGAGAGCGGACCGGAAGCCAGAAAAACTATCGGTAAAGACTTTTGCCGATAGCTGATAGTTCCAGCAATCGACTTATCAGCCGATCTTTAAATTCTATTATTTTACTTTTTTACATTCTACTTTTTACTTCAGAAAAGTAATGTGCAAATGAATATAGAAGAAGGGTATTTTTCGGAGGCCTGTTTCTTGGTATTTAAAGAGATAATACAGGCATTTTGTTTCCACCAAATGATGATGATGATGATAATAATAATAATAATAACAATAACTAACAATAACTAACAATAATCTAACGCTCTTTTTTTTTTTTTTTGCTTTCCAACATGCTTCAGTGCTAGCACACATTCACAGGTTTGAAAGAACAACCTGTGCTTCCAGGAAAATGTTGAGTCCCAAAAGAAATGAGTTTTCTAATATTGGGAAAATGGTGATAGACATCTAGACACTACATTGCGAACAGTTTGCATTAAATAAAGCAAAAAGGAACTAACGAGCAGCGATAAATAGACAGTATTATGCCATTTTTGCATGCTAGGTTTTTGCTAACGCTAAAGTATTGAAGGCTCGAACTTCACTGTCATATTGTCAGCCGAATTACAATTTCACAGTTACCATAGCAACTACAATTATACCACGTTGGACACCTGACTATACGATTAGGTGCTTCTTTTTGAACGTTCCAATCCACATCTAGACCCCGTTTGCTGTTATAATAATAATAATAACAATAATAATAATAATAGAGAATGATAGTGGAATTTACCGATAGCTATGCTGGATTGTATTTGCCCACAACCGATTAATCAACCAATGGATACTGAATAAAAAAAAAAAACACTCCATGTAAAACAGTACAAAATTTTATAACAAAAATTTAAAACAGTACATGAAAATGTGCTAAATGAAATAAATATTAATGTATTAATTATATTAATAAATACTGAAGAAAATAAAGACATGCATCCAAAAAAAAAACCCCCAAAAAAACCACTTGAAATAAACAGCACATGGCATCCGTGATTCACCTTTAAAGGCCGCTCCTGTACTGTATAACTCAACCCGGAAAAACTATCGGTATGGATTTTTGCAGGAAGTTCCCGCAATAAGCTATTGGTGCCAATCAATTAGTTGAACCTCTAATTATACATTCACTCTTCTAAGATGATGTTCCACTAGATTTTATGAAGATTTGTGGAGAGAATGAATTTGCCATTTGGGTGTTAGTAAAGTCAGATACTGATGTAGGTAAGGTGATGAGGCCTGAAGTGCAACCAGCGTTTACATTCATCGCAATAGGGTTTGGAGCAGGGAGCTATAGCAGGAGATCGTCCACTCCAACCCATGAAAAGCAAATACTCATGGAGCTGGAACACGTTTTTGGGTCTCCTAGTTCAAGTTAAAGGGAAAATTTCATGCTACCGCATCCAAAGACGTCCTGTCGAAAAAGTTTGGAGAAGAACCACGTATAGCTGGAAATGTCAAGTGCACAAAAACATTTGCCGATATAGGGTATATTCACCGACTTAAAGATGGAAAAGGTGTCTATTGATTGCATTGTCATCTTTTGTTATAAAATTAGCATACAAGTCTGGGATGGGTTCAAGCACTCGAACATATTTTGTGACATCACAAACATTTTAGTCCATAATTGTATTATTAAAATATTATAATACATGTGTACTCAATGTATTTATTTATGAATCTTTTTATTTTTTTGCTCTTTTTATCTAACAGCAGTTGCAGTTGCTGTTTGCTGGCGAGGCCACGCACAGGAAATACTATTCCACGACCCATGGTGCTTTGCTGTCTGGTCAGAGGGAGGCGAACCGTCTCATCGAGCTCTACCACGACGTCCTCAATGCAGAAACCACAAAAGCCTAACACGGAATAAAAGATGCGAATAATCAAAACGCAAAACCACTAACTCGTGAGGAAAAAAAAAAAGATTTCTGTATCGAAAATGACTAAACGTGTATTTAAAAAAATTCATAAATAAATAAATAGTAGGGGCATTAAACTAATACCACAAAAAAAATTTATACTGTACTTAGATTTATAGATATTTAGATATTACTGAGATGTACTGTATGCGGCCGCCGAGTCCGAAGGCCGCCGCTCTCTGGTTCTTATTTTTCTGCGATTATTATTATTATTTTTTAATCTATACGTTTATAACACGTCTGTAATTTAACTTTTTGTAAGTGCCTTCTGTATTTAATGGTGTTCTTTAAAAAAAATAAAACACAGTGGCAAAGAATAAATGTGATCCATAAACCGAGGAGCATTTTAATTTGCTGTTATTGTGCATGTGGATTCATGGATGTGCAGCGCCGCCTGGTGGTCAGCCATGTTGTAGTGAGTGATTTTGGACACAGCTTCTGTATTATATTAGGTATGGGTTAATGGGTTAAAATAGTGACCTCTATAAAGGTCATGTGATTTGGAACAAGACCAAGAACAAACGCCATCTTCCCTGAGTTGTGTTTTAAATCAAGTGAAGTTCATTCTGTCCATCCCGCTGCTGGTGTTGGCATTGGTGCCTATGTTTCTGAGCAACAGGTTCACCGTCCTGTTGGCCAGACATTCCGAGATGTTCTTGGATGTTTTGAGATGTTAGTCCGGAGATCCTGCCCGGTCAGATCTGGGAGATTCAGACCAGTTTTCGCTTTTTTCCAGAACGCATTACATTAATGATAAATTTCTGGATTTTAGGCCTCAGTCTGAGATGTTCCTGGATCTTTTGCAATGTTTGGAAATGTTTTTGGATGTTCTGAGAAAAATGCTCTGCAATTTTCTTAGATGTTTTGAGAGATTAGAGATTTAGAGATTTGTCCAAGATGTTCTTGCATGTTTTTTGATGTTTTAAGACATTCCGAGATGTTCTTGCATGTTTTGAGATGTTCTGAGATGTTCAACGATGTTTCAAAATGTTATTAGATGTTCTGAGATGTTCAGAAACATCTTAAACGTTGTGAGATGTTCTGCAAAGCTATGAAACATTCTAAAACCTTTTGAGATATTCTTGAATGTTTTATGATGTCCTGAGATATTCTGAAATGTTACAGGCATTCTGAAATGCTCATGGATGTTCTGAGATATTTTTAAATGTTCTAAAATATTCCAGTCAGGATGTTGGAGCTTACTCAACACTGAAGCTTAGTGGCTGCTCGGTCAGTCCTCTAACAAGGATGTTGTTTGTGTATTGGAGGATGCAGGTTGTTTCTGGCAGGTGGATATCAGCCAAAGTTCTGTGCACTACAGCAGAGAATAGGGCTGGCGAATCAACAAAGTCATGAGGATAAGTAAATGCGAAAAGCGGCTGCGTCTCCGAGGCCAAAGGGACACTTTCTCTCCCCATCCCAAGGCATGGGGATGGGATCTTTAAAGAAGTAGATGCCTTCAAACATCCCGAACCATTTAAAAACGTACCAGTGCCATTTGGATCCCACTTCATGTGGAGTTTTGACATTGGACCTCCTTGAGTGTTTAAACTTTAAAGGCTCTGGAATGGAGAAGCTGGTGTTAGATCTGTGATGATCTCAAATGTTATGCTATTTTATGAGTTTCTCAGTAGCTCCTGGTTTTATAACCACAAATGACTGTAAAAGACTGTAGAAAGAACATTGCTTATAATCGTATACTCCAGTGCTCATGTTAGTTCTCACTCTCCAGTGTTCTGTATTGTTTAAAGACTATAATCACACTCTTGATGTCACCCAAATTAAGATAGGTTTCCCTTTCGAGTCTGGTTCCTCTCAAGGTTTCTTTCTCGTAACATCTAAGGGAGTTTTTTTCTTCACCACAGTCACAGCTGCTCATCAGGGATAAATGCACACCGTTCACCTTCACTGTTGATTTGTGTAAAGCTGCTTTGAGACAATGTCTGTTGTGAAAAGCGCAATAAAAATAAACTTGACTTGACTTGACAAAGATTAATCACAGTAAAATATCTGTGAGTTGCTGGTATAGAATTACCTAAAAAACCTCTAGGAGCAACTCAATCTCCATGAATAAGGATTATTTCAGTATCTGGCACTTTTTCTTTAAATTAAATCTTTGGGATTTTCTTCAGGCAATAGACGAGAGATGTCATGACACTTTACACCTTATGTAAGTTAGGAGGAACATAATTGAGTGTAAATTGTAAAGTCACATTAGAGTAGTTAATTAAAGCCCCACCCCCCGTTCCTGCGGCCATCTGACGCGCATGCGCACTCACACGCCCTATCCCCCTGCTAACCGGAGACACCTGTGCGCTCTGAGGAAACTTCAGCGTCTGAGGTAAAGAACGTTCATCTTTTACCTGCTGATATATTTTTAACTTTCACTACACGTTATTAATGCGATTATATTATATAATCCGTGTAGATCTGTTTTAGTGTCACCCTGTGATCCGGGTAATTTTACCTCAGAAATTATAGTAGCAGTATCACACAGGTAATTCAATTCAATTCATTTTTATTTGTATAGTGCTTTTAACAATGAACATTGTCTCAAAGCAGCTTTACACAGATAATGTGGTGATTAAACATAAATATGTTCTTTGTAAGTATGTTTGTCCCTGATGAGCAACTGTGGCAAGGAAAAACTCCCCGAGATGGCACAAGGAAGAAACCTTGAGAGGAACCAGACTCAAGAGGGAACCCATCCTCATCTGGGTTGCACCAAATGTCCATTTGAAGCAGATATACAATGTTGTGGGGTACAGTGATGATGATCAGAAGCAAACTGCACTCCCGAGTCAGTGCAGCAGACCGCCGACACCAACTACAGTCCAATCCGTCCTCAAAGCACCCGTTCTACTCCGGAATTAAGAGACCGTCCCGAGCTGCACAGAAGTGTGAAGATCCAAGGAGGAGAGGGGCAGGAACACTGGTCACTGGAGCCTCAGGAGCATGTTTAACTCGACCGAAAGAGAGAGAGAGAGAGAGAGAGAGAGAGAGAGAGAGAGGGTGACGGAAGAGAAGGATATGGATTATTAAGTGTAACTATTGGTGTATGAAAGTTAATGTCACTGTGCAGTTTGGACTCCGGCAAGACTCGCTATGGCAGCATAACTAAAAGGGAGAACCAGAAGGTAACACAGACATGAGGGATCTCTGGGATAAGAGACGACCCACCACACCACCGTCAACAAACCTGAGTGAACGTGTGAATGTGAGGGGACGACAGCATACAAATATACCAGTTCACCAAACACTCTATATCCATGTTCCCTCCAGATCTGTGCCTTTACCTAAGAAAAATCTACTGATAAAAGGCTTGACTAAATAAATACGTTTTCAACCTCGACTTGAACACTGAGACTGTGTCTGAGTCCCGAACACTGATTGGAAGGCTGTTCCATAACTGTGGGGCTTTATAAGAGAAAGATCTGCCCCCTGCTGTAGTCTTCATTATTTGAGGAACCAACAGATAGCCAGCACCTTTTGATCTAAGTAGGCGTGGAGGATCATACTGGTACAGAAGTTCACTCAGATACTGCGGTGCGAGACCATTGAGTGCTTTATACGTCAGGTAACAGTTCATTTGCAGTTCAAAGTGGGTATTTTTACAAGTAGATTTTCTTTAATTATTTTGTTTTTCAACAATATTACATTTTAGAAGATATTTATTTTTTATTGTAGTGTTTTTATAAATTTTTTTATTACTAAATTCCTCCCCCCCTCTCCTACTGCACGCGCACGCTGTAGCCACCGGCTAACCTGAGACCCCGTTGTGAGGAAACTTGGGCGTTCTGAGGTAAATAACGTTCAACTTTCACCTGTTGTTAATATTTATATATTCTACATTATCTGTATGAGTTTAACCTGAACTTTATAATCACTGTAGATCTGTTACAGAGAATTAGGTTTGGGGAATTTTCTAAACTTTTGCGAGCATCACAATGCATTAATTTATTTCTGCAAGTGTTTTGTGTTTTATTTGTTAAGTGATTTAGTGTTTGTCAAATTATCCTCATTTTACTGAGCTGCTTCTCCTTCCCGCTTCTCCCATTAGGGGGCGCCAGAGCACATCATCCGTCTCCATACCCCCCTCTATCCTCTACATCTGCCTCTTTCAAACCAACTACCTGCATGTGTTCCCCCCACCACATCCATGAACCTCCTCCTTCGTCTTCCTCTTTTTCTCCTTCCTGGTGGCTCCATCCTCAGCATTCTCTTACCGATATACCCCATGTCCCTCCTCTGCACATGTCCAAACCATCTCAATCTCATCTCCCTCACCTTTATCTCCAAAACGTCCTACATGCGCTGTCCCTCTAAAAAACTAATTTCTAATCCTGTCCATCCTCGTTACTCTCAACGAAAACCTCAACATCTTCAGCTCTGCTACCTCCAGCTCCACCTCCTGTCTTTTACTCAATGCCACTGTCTCTAAACCATACAACATCTCAGGTCTCACCGCAGTCCTATAATCTTTCCCTTTCACTCTCACAGATACTCTTCTATCACAAATCACTCCTGCTATCACTCTTCTCCACCCTGCCTGCACTCTTTTCTTCACTTTTCCAACACACTCCTCCATTACTTTGAACGGTTGACCCCAAGTACCTGAACTTCTCCACCTCTTCTCCCTGCAACCGCACCACTCCCCCTCATTCACACACATGTACTCTGTCTTACCCCTACTGACTTTCATTCCCCTTCTCTCCAGCGTGTACCTCCACCTCTCCAGGCTCTTCTTAACCTGTTCCCTACTCTCACCACAAATCACAAGATCATCTGCAAACATCATAGTCCACAGACACTTCTGTCTGACCTCGTCCCTCAACCTGTCTGTCACCACTGCAAACAGCAAAGGGCTCAAAACTGATCCTTGATGCAGTTCCACCTCCACCCTGAACCAGTCTGTTGTTCCTACTGCACTCTTCACTGCTGTCACAGTCCTCATACATGTCCTGCATCACCCTCAGATACTTCTGACACACCTGACCCACATACACTACCACAACTCCTCTCTCTCCACCCTGTCATACGCTTTCTCTAAATCCACAAACAGACAACTCCTTTTATACTTCTCTATTAACAATCCCAAAGCAAATAATGTGCTCCTCATCATAAAACCATACTGTTGCTCACAGATGGTCACCTCTTCTCTCAGCCTGGCTTCCACTACCCTTTTCCATAACTTCATGGTGTAACGGATCAACTTTATTCCCCATATTCTTAAAGATCGGTACCAGCACACTCCTCCTCCATTCCTCAGGCATCCTCTAATGTTCCAAAATCCTGTTAAACAATCTGGTTAAAAACTTCACTGCCATCTCTCCTAAACATCTCCGTGCTTCTACTGGTATGTCATCTGGTCCAACCGATATTCCACTCATCCTCTTAATAGCTCCTCTCACTTCCTCCTGACTAATCCTGTCCATTTCCTGCTTCACCATCTCCACCTCATCCTACCTTCTCCCTCTCTTTATACCGAGCTGCTCAGTGTTAGACACAACACAGACATTTGTGTAATGGCATCAGCAGACTTGCTCATTTTATTATATAGAATTTTTTTTTTTTTTTTTTTTTTTTTTAGCTTTATGTTCCTGTTTACTATTATACGTGATCAAAAATATGAGTAATGACCTGAAGTGTTTTATTTAACAATATTACCTTTTTGGAAATGTTTTTTTTCTTACCCATATTTAAATCGTATCTAATTATACTCCCCGCACTCCTGCCCTGTAGCCACCTGCCAACCTGAGAAACCGTGGTGTTCTGAGGAAACTTCAGTATCTGAGGTAAAGAACGTTAACCTTTTACCTGTTATTTTTATTTTATTTTTTTTAATCGCTGTATTCTGTTAACCTGACTGTGATCAGTGTAGACCTTTCAAATTGTCACCATGCGGTTAGTTTTCTCATTATATTGCATGATGCAACAGTTAATTTGTCAGCCAAAGTGTTTATTTTGACCAGTGGTGGTGTTTTACAGTGTTTAAGTGACTGTGTCCAAAGTGTCTATTTAATGTGAGCATCGTTGTTATCTGGCACCGTCTTAATACTCCTGTGCATGGAATTCACCAAAGCTGCACAGGTTATTGCTGGGATCCTCTTTCACTGCTCCATAATGACATCACGGAGCTGCTGGATGTTACACATGTTGTTTCTCCACCTCCCACTTGATCATGCTCCATGCTCAATAGGGATTAGGGCTGAAGATATACTTGGCCACTCCATCACCTTCAGCTTCCTCAGTAAGGCAGTTGTCATCTTGGCGTTGTGTTTGGAGTTATTATGTTGGAAAACTGTAGTTTGGCTCAGTTTCTGAAGGAAGAGCATCATGTTCTACTACAGAATGTCACAGTACATGTTGTAATCTTTGTTTCCCTCAATGAACTACAGCTCCTCAGTACCAGCAGCACTCAAGCAGCCCCAGACCATGATGCTACCACCCCCATGCTTGACTGTAGGCAAGACACAATTTATTGTGGTGCTCCTCACCAGGGCATTACCACACATGCTGAATACCATCTGAGCCAAACAAGTTTATCTCGGTCTCATCAGATCACAGGACATGGTTTCAGGCCACAGACACCCAAACTGTCACTACTGACGCAAATACTACCACCACAAATTCTACCAACACTCTCACTACCCACACACATACCAACACAAATACTAGCAAAACTTCCAACGCATACAATCAGCACCCACACTGCTAACACAATACACTACCAACACCTACACTACCCACCCAAATACTGCCAACACTTATACCATCAACACAAATACCCCAACACCCACAAAAACACAACTATCAACACGCACTACCAGCCCAAATACTACCTACACTACCAACACAATACAATCCTCTACAATATCAAAACAAATACTCCCAACACCCACAATACCATACCATATACTACGAACACAAGCACCAGCACAAAAACCTCAGTGTTGGTGGTGTTTATGTTGGTAATATAGGTGTTTGTAGTTTGTGTATTGGTAGTGTAGGTGTATGTATTATTTATTTATTTATTTATTTATTTATTTATTTTTTGCTAGTGTAGGTGTTTGTAGTATTTTAGTATTTGTGTTGCTTGGGTAGGTGTAGGTAGTATTTAATATTTCTGCTGGTAGTGTGGGTGTTTGTAGTGTACGTTTTGACTTTGTTTGGTAGAGTGGGAGTTGGTAGTTTTAGTTGCTAGAGTGGTTGGTTGTAGTTTTATGTGTTGGTAGTGTATGTTTTGGTAATATTTGTATAGGTGATGTGTTGGTATTGTGGCTGGTAGTGTAGGTATTGCTAGTATTTATGTTTGTGGTAATGTGGGTGTTGGTAGTGTAGGTGTGTAGTTTTTGTGTTGGTAGTGTAGTTGTTGGCCTTCTATAAGGAAAAGTTTAAGGCCTCTCCATAAGATCCTTGGAAGCTTTACATCTCTTCACTACTCAACCCACCTGCTTCATGCTCCCTGACTGCCGAAGACTTTGCCTCCTTCTACGATAAGAAGATTGAGGAAATTTAACAGACCTTCACTTTCATCCCTGACTATGCCTTTACTACACAGAGAGGAATCCTCTACTTCTATGTTGTTAAATTGCTCAACCTTATCAGAAGAAAAGATACTGCAGATGATCCATTCTTGCAATCTCATCACCTGCCTACTGGATCCAATCCCTTCAACTACGCTCCAGCTCATCTCGCAAGACCTCCTGCCGGTAATCCCACCATTCATCAACGGGTCCTTAGCATCTGGCCATGTGCCAACTACCGGGTTTCCATCTTGAGGAAACCTGCTCTGGATCCAGCCGACCTCAACAACCACAGACCGATATCTCTTCTTTCTTTTCTAAAACTCCGGAACGCACTGTTTTTGACCAACTGTCTGTCTATCTCTTACAGAACCAGCACCTAGGTCCCAACCAGTCTGGCTTAAAGCAGCACATTCCACAGAGAATGCCCTTCTGGCCGTCGCTAAGAAACTACATGCTGCTCGATCAGCCGAGCTGTCATCTGTGCTCGTCCTCCTCAACCTTATAGTGGCATTCGACACAGTCAACCACAAGACTTTCCTACCTGGAAGGTCACTCATACCAGGTTACATGGAGTGGGTCCACATCTGCTATACGCAGACTCCACTGGTGTCCCATAAGGCCCAGTGCTTGGTCCTCTCCCATTCCTCCTCTATATTCACTCTTTTGGAGTCATATCCTTACATGGGTTTTCTTACCACTGTTTTGCTGATGACACTCAACTTATCTTCTCCTTCCCTCCCTCAGATATCGACGCTTCCGATCGGATCTCGGCATGCCCGGCAGACACATCTTTGTGGATGAGTGCTCATCGACTAAAACGCAACCCCAGCAAAACCGAACTGCTGGTCATTCTAGGTGATTCATTTCCAGCTCAGGATCTCGGAATAATTCATCATAACGTTCTGCGTTTCCCTTTCAGCCAACATTCGACGACCTTGGAGTAACTATGGACTTTTCCTCATATGTTGCTAATGTGACTCGTTCTTGTCGGTTCCTTCTCTACATCATCAGAAGGATTTGACCATTTCTGTCCCCACAGGCTGCTCAGGTGCTTGTTCAGTCTCGATATTTTAAGACTGGACTGCTTGACTGGTACCACCTCCTCTCAGGGGGGAAAAAGGTAAATATATATTTCAAGGCTCTTCTTTGTTCTGGCACCGAGGTGGTGGAATGAACTTCCCCTAGATGTCCGATCAGTGGAGTCCCTGGTTATCTTCAAGCGACGGGTAAAGACCTACCACTTCCTGAAACACTAAATCTAACACCACCCGGTTTGCTTTGTCTTTTACAAAAAAAGACAAAGCAAACCGGGTGGTGTTAGATTTAGTGTTAGATTTTTTTGTCTTGGTAGTGTGGGTGTTGGTATTACGGGTGTCTGTTTTTGTTGGTTGGTAGGTGTTGCTAGTGTTTTGTTGGTAGTAATTGGTAATGTGGGTGTTAATTAAACGAATAGAAGAACAATGAATTTCTTGTTAATTTTAAGAAACCTTTCTTATTGTAGTATGTATTATTGCTCTTTAATAAAGAAAGTACTTATGATTGTTTGATTAATCAATGGAATAATCGTTAGAATACTCGATCATGAAAATAATCGATAGCACCAGCCCTAGTTGGTAGTATTTGTGTTGGTAGTGTAGCTGTATGCAGTGTTTTTGTTTTAGTAGGGGTGTATGTAGTATTTGTTTTATTTTTCTTGTGTGGGAGTTGGTAGTATTTGTGTTGGTATTATGGGTGTTGCTAGTGTGGTTGTAGTATGTTAGTTGTAAATGTTGGTAGTACTTTTGTTGGTATTGAGTATTGGTAGAATTGGTTAGTATTGTGGGTGTTGGTTGTATTTGTTGGTAGTGTGTTGGTATTGAGGGCATTGGTGTAGGTGTTTGTAGTATTCTATTTGGTAGATTTTGGGTCGGAAGTGTAGCTGTTAGTAGTTCTTGTGTTGCTAGTTTTTCTTTTGGTAGTATTTGTGTTGGTATTGTTTGTGTCTGTAGCATTTTGTTTTTCTATTGTCGGTGTTGTAGTATTTGTTAGTTGTGTAGGTGTTGGTTGTATTTGTGTTAGCATTGTGTGTTTTGGTAGTGTAGATGTTATTTCTGTTTGTAGTGTGGTTGTATGTTGTGTAGGTGTTGTAGATAGTATTTGTGTTGGTAGTTTTTGATCTGAGTAGTTATTTATTCTGGTGGATTTTTTGTTGGTAGTGTAAGTGTTAGTAGTATTTGATTTGTAATGTAGCTGTTTGTAGTGTAGGTGTTTGGTAGTTTTGATTTGGAAGTGTAGATTATTTCTGCTGTTGGCAGTTTTGTGTTAGTAGTATTTGATTCGCTAATATAGCTGTGGTTGCATTTGTTGCTAGTGTGGTTTTAGTATTTGTTTTGGTGGTGTGGGTGTAGTTAGTTATTGTTGGTATTTGTGCTGCTACTGTGGGTGTTTAATATTTGTGTTGGTAGAATTTTGTCCTGTACTGAATGTGTTGGAAATATTTGTCTTGGTAGTATTTAGTTAGAAAATGTAGGGGTTGGTAGTGTTGGTGGAGTGAGTGTTGGTAATGTGTGTTTTGTTAGTGGGGTTAGTAGTGTGGGTATTGATGGTGTTTTAGTGTAGGGGTTAGATATTTAGTGTTGGTAGAATTTTAGGGCTGCATCTATTGATTTTAGTAATCGAGTATTTTACTGCTTATTCCATCGAGTAATCAGAAAAGAATATTACAGCAAAATATAAAATAAATCCTATAAATATAAATACATTTCAAATTTCTATAATAATTTCCTGTTTCCACCACACAAAGTTCCTAAAGATTACTACTTTTTTTTTTCTCTCGCGTTAACGAATTTCTTGCAATTGCGACTTTATTCCTGGAAACATAAATTTCTGGTGCATGTTGTTGGCCTGAAGTTTGAAGCTGTTGGTGTATGAACGAGGCTCCTCTGCTTCATTCGTCTTGTTCCGTCTCCTCTAGAGCGGGATGTTAGACAGAGTTCTCTTCAGGGATCAGAGGCTCGGTTTAATACCATGTGATTTTACTGATTGTAGCCTATTTAATTTTCAGTGTGTAAAGCTTGTTGACGCTACAGAGGGGGTTACTCTGCCCGATTGACTAAAAAAGTCAGAATTGCCTATATAAACCTATCGTATGTTATACAGTACAAGGAGAGAACTATAAACAAGTGTATTTGTAAACATACAGTGTTGTGCAAAACAGTATATGATTATAATATAATATGGATGTTGCTGAAGATGTGATGTGTATGAATTTAAATGAGTATTGTGTATTGAGTTCAGGTTGTAGAGTTCAGTAACACACGTGTGTGTGTGTGTGTGTGTGTGTGTGTGTGTGTGTGTGTGTGTGTGTGTGTGTGTGTGTGTGTGTGTGCTTTTGGTCGAGTTCAGTTCTGTGTTGAGGAGTCTGTTAGCTTGAGGGGGAAAAAACTGTTGCACAGTCTGGATGTGAGGCCTGAATGCTTCTGAACCGTGTATGGAGAGTAGATTGGGTGTTGGTAGTGTAGGTGTATGTAGTATTTGTTGCTAGTTTGGTTTGTAGTAGTGGTGGTGGTAGCGGTGTGGGTGTTGGTAATAATAGTCTTGGTAGTGGTAGGTATTGTGGGTCTAGGGTATTTTGGGTATTAGTATTTGATTTGGTAGTGTAGGTGTCAGATTTTTGGGTGTTGGTATTTTGGGTGTTAGTATTTGGTTTGTGTATACATTTATTATGCCTGTATCAATAATGTATACATTTTGTTTTCACATTTATTACATCCGTGATGTCCGTTAAATAATTCGTTTACACACATGCGCTGTGTGTACATTTGCTGCAACCCCCTGGTGTGATTGAGCTCGACACTGTGGATGTGTTAGAATTCTGCAGAAACCTGGGGACAATAATCATGAGAATGCAAAAAAGGAATATTTGCTTTGAGAATGTTGGAGAAGTATAGAGAAGGTCAGAAGGAGTTGCATTGTGTGTTTGTGGATTTAGAGAAAGCGTACGACAGGGTGGAGAGAGAGGAGTTGTGGTATTGTATGTGGGTCAGGTGTGTCTAAGAAGTATCTGAGGGTAATGCAGGACATGTATGACGACAGTGTGACAGCAGTGAAGAGTGCAGTAGGAACGACCGACTGGTTTAAGGTGGAGGTGAAACTGCATCAAGGATCGGCTCTGAGCCCTTTCCTGTTTGCAGTGGTGATGGACAGGTTGACACATGAGGTCAGACAGGATTCTCCCTGGCCTATGATGTTTGTGGATGATATTGTGATTTGTGGTAAGAGTAGGAAGCAGGTGGAGAAGATCCTGGAGAGAAGGGGAATAAAAATCAGTAGGAGTAAGACAGAGTACATGTGTGTGAATAAGAGGGAGGGCAGTGGAGGGGAACTTAGTTCATGTAAATTATGTTTGAGACGACTGTGGACTGTCAACCATTACCTGATGAATCTTCATTGTGCCACGGATTGTTTGTAGCTCAGGTGGCACATGAATGTCCATACACTCAATTTCCTCTGGCTCAACATAGAAGAGCTCTGTGGCAGCTCCTCAAAGAGCACCCGAGCATTTGGTATGTCCTTCCCTCTAGCTATGATGTCATCAGCTCTTCTTTTCACTGCTGCTCCTATCCCATCAGCAGGGCCTTTTCCATGGCCAGCCTCCAGAAAGTTCCAAGTGAGTTTCTTCCAGCCCATCTGATAGGGAATGTTGGTGAAGTAGAAATTCTTTTTGGAGCGGTATTGGGTGGTCGGCCCATCACTGACCACATGTAGCACTGAAGCAGTGGGGTATTGATCCTTCAGGAAAGTGAGGACTTTTGATAGATGTGCCCAAATAGCACAGGGGTCATGACGAAAAGAGGAGCTGATTGAGCAGAATGAAATCACACTGTTTTTGGTGTAGGCCACACCAGTGTAAAGTGAGGCCTGTTTATGCGAATCACCAAAATGTACAGCTTGGATTTCGCTGCTGTACTTGCAGAGAAAATTCTCTGCAAAGTCAATATGAAGGACAACCTCATCTTCACTCAGATTCTCTTTTGAATCCACGAAGAGCAGCATATTGGTGTCTGATATTATAGACATGTTTGCCAAGTTTTTCTTTTAGTCCTAAGCGAAAGTCCTCAAGCAAAGTATGCAAAGTACCTGTAACCTTCTCTTTAACTGTTAAATGGACTGTGAATTTTTCTTCACTACCATCTTTCTTTTTCTTCAGTCTCTCCTCAGCTTTTCCCTTCCACTCATACCAAAATGTTTGGGTCCCAGGGTCAAAGGTTGAGATTTCCAATTCTTTGGCTTCACAAACGGTACATTCCCTGTACATACATTGCTTGGTATAGTTTGGCGAACAGCACAGGGATACAATCAGATCTTCAATGTTGCTGCTTTTAATGACTTTATGATAAAGCAGCTTGTCTGCCATACTCTGCAGATTGGCATGTGTCTTGCAGAGGCAAGTGTCTCTATCCTTAACTGTGGGCTTTACAATCCAAAACGGACGTCTCTTACAGAACTCACTGTTAGAAATTTTGATGTCAGGATACTCCTTTCTAAACTTCTTATGGAGTTTTTCCAGGGGCTCATTCAGAAATCTTTTGTCTTTTCGTCTTTTTCTTGGTCACAGTGTCCTTCTTTCCAGTTGATGCTCTGCTATTCTCATCTCTTTCTAAGAATTGTTTTATTTTTTCTTCTGTGGCTGGGCTAATGCTGTTCTTTTGTTTCTTCCGTGTGTAAGTAAATGCTGTTGTCCTTTTTTCGTTACTTCTCATTCTTCTGGGTGAAAAGCCAAATTCCCTTTGGGCCATTTTCAGTAGTCGATACTTCTTAAGGACTTTTCCTGCCATTATTTTGGAAATTATGTGTTTGTCCCTGTCTGAGTGGAGATTTTTATATCCGTCTCTCAATTCAGTGATCAGAGCGTTGTGGAAAAACTAAAGTTCTTCGTAGAGTGCTACGTGCTGATGCCGTTTGGATTTTGTATTTGGAGAGTCAGCCTGCCTCATTTTTTTCCTCAGTCTTATATACCGCTGGCGGTATTTCTGTGCCTTTCGCAAAGCTTTCTCAAGCTTGGTGTTACTCTCATACGGTGCTGCATACACTTTTCGTCTATTTCTTTGATTGATTTTGCGTTGCTCCCGCTTTGACAGATCTGCAATTGCTTTTACTACTCCTTTTTCCTTTTTCCTCAGGTATCTCTCCCTGTCTCTTTTAAGTCTCTCTTCATATTTTATAGAGTCAGTTTTTATTTTGTCCCTATAGACCTGTGACCTTTCTTTTGTTGTCTTAGGTGGCATCTTAAAAATAAATAAAAAAGAAATCAATGAATATAAAAGTAATATAATTTAGAAATAAAATATTATAATATAAATATAAAAAGTATTGTAATATATTATAATATAAAAAGTATTACACAAATTTACTCACAATCCATATCAATTGTACTTTTTAACCATAAATGTCATTTCCACCACATGCTGTGGGCAGAGGGCAGTGTGGTGGAAATGACATTTCTGTATTTTTACACCCTCAGTGATAACAGCTGTAGGTCGTGTATTTGTGCAAAGCCACATGTCCCCATCATGTCCATGTTTTTGTCTTCTTGACAGAATCATACAAATGTGTGTATCTTGTATAAGAGCAGTTAAAATCTGGTGCTTTTTCAATTCTCTCAAACTGACCACTGGATGTTCAACATGGTACCTCATGGTAAAGACTGTGAGGATTTGAGAATTAGAATTGTTGCTCTTTACTACGATGGCCTGAGCTATAAGATCAGTAATGTCTTGAAACTGAGTTAAAGTACAGTGTTCAGGGTCATACAGATTTTTTCTAAAACGGGTTCCACTCAGATCTCACAAGGTTCCGTCAAAGAAGTCGAGGCAGAAGCTGCTTCAAAAACAAGCATGAGTGCTGCAGCATTGATTCACGTTGCAGAAGCTGAAGGTCCACTAGTCAGTGCTCAGATCGTACGCCACACACACTGCAACAAGTTGGTTTACTGGCCGTCGTCCCAGAAGGAAGCCTTCTCTGAAGCTGCTCACAGACAGTTTGCTAAAGACGACCTGTCCGAGAGCATGAATTATGGAACCATGCCCTGTGGTCTGATGAGACGGAGAGAAACTTGTTCGGCCCAGATGGTGTCCAGCATGTGTGGTGACTCCCTGGTGAGGAGAACCAAGAAAATTGTGTCCTGCCTACAGTCAAGCATAGTGGTGGTGGCATCATGGTCTGGGACTGCATGAGTGCTGCTGGTACTGTGGAGCTGCGGGTCATTTGAGGGAAACATGCAGCTCTGGTGAAGTCCATGCCCACGAGAGTGAAGGCAGTGCTGGATAATGATTGTGTCCAAAGTGTGTGATTTATGTGAGCACAGTTTTGACATGTTCTCTTGGGATGTACTCACTTTTTTTTGCCAGTTATTAAGACGATAATGACTTATTTTCAGAGGACAGTAAATCTGTACCACTGTACAAGCTGCATTTTGACTAATCTAGAAATGAAATGTGGGGATATTTAATATTATGTTCAAGGGACAATAATAAAATAGGTGCTGAAATTTGAGATGAACTGTTTACACACGTTCCTGAGATACTGTGTTTCAAAACAAGACGCTTTTATTGTCATTTCAACCACATAGAGTCGATTCAGTACTCAGTGGAATGAGCTTTGAAGTGCAACACTAAAGACAGTGTAGAACCTACACAAGGCACAAAATAGCGTTGACCAATAAACCTACAGCATGCAGACCCACAGTTCTGGATCTGTTCCCTGGTCGAGGAGAGAACGTGGTGTGTGACGGCTCGGTGGTGTCTGATTCCAGCGTGCTCCCTTCAGTGCTTCACTGTGTGTAAAAGAGTCTCGGCTTCCCATCAGGAGAACGTGAAGCAGAAGCAGGATGTGAAGATCTCACCTTCTGGAGCGCTGAACATCTTACATTCACATCTGTCCAGCCGTCACGCGTCTGTAAACTAATCCAAACTGTAACGTGTTCACTGTCACCGTTTATGTTCAGGGTTCTAATGATGTTTTTATCAGCATGTGATTCTGTGATTCAGGTGAAACTCTGGTCTGCTGTGTGTCTGCTGTTTACTTCAGATCAGAGACGTGTGTCTGGGGTCCAAACTACATGCCATGATTTCACGTGTGGATCAAAATGCAGTCATGAGAAACTACACTGAGATTCTTTTTACAAACACAAATTGATTTTCTTCTTCAACTTCAGCCTGATCTCCCAAATTCATCCGATTGTTTCAGAAGGATTCACACTTTAATGTATTTTTATATATGATATTATATATAAATATAAACAGGTCTGGTGCGGCCTTTTAAATGTGTTTTTTCTCACCTGTTCACGTCCACTGCTGTTCCGCTCCTCTGCACCAGGGGGCGTGTGTTCCATAGAGTCAGACACTAAACACCATCTTACTGCTGGACACTTACAGAACCAGCAGAAGAGGAGATCATCACCCAGAGCATCTCTCTCAGGACATTACTAACAGATCAAACGTTCCAACAATGAGGTTGAAGTGACCTTCAGCCATGAGCGCTCATTTTCATCTCCTTCAAGAGCTCATCTGATCAACTTGAAAGAGTGAGGGAATGTCGGTGAGGACGTGTTTAATAACAGAACTGATAGATGATGACTTGTTCACTTGTTGACACTAAACAACAAGTCTGTTAGTGAGCGTGTTCTGATTCACTCACAGCCGAAATATATAATAAACTAATCTGTGTTTAAGACAAAGTGACACCAGTGCTGAATCTCCTGAGCATTAAACATTTAGACACACAAACAAACCCTCAGTGTCTCAAGTTTTCAACAGGATACACACTTTTTAGATCACCACAAAACACACACACTCTAACACTGCTAAGGCGCAGGTGGAAGTCTGTAATGGGTGGAGTCTCTGATGTCACAATGATTGACAAAAGATTTGGTTGTTTAAAGAAATGCCTGAGTTTATTTTAGAAGATAAACACGGCCCAGAGAGGAGGTGCTTCACGCAGGACTCAGTGGCTCAGTGGTAAGAGCCGTGCCTCTAGTGTGAGAGGTGCCCGGTTTGAATCCGACCAAGTCTCTGCGCGCTCTCTCTCTCTCTCTCTCTCTCTCTCTCTCTCTCTCTCTGTGTGCTGTCTCTCTCTCTGAGTAAAAGGTAAGTAAGAAGTAGATGGGATTAAGTGGTGTAGGTGAGAAGATAGAAGTAGATGATAAGATTGGAGGAGGAATAGTTGGGAAGAGGAGATAGCAGATAGGTGGGGCAGGTGGTGGTGGAGGAGGAAGAGTAGATGACAGGGTGGGGTGGCTGGCTGGCTGGGAGGGGGAGCATAAGATGACAGGCCAGGGTGGGCCAGCTGGTTGGGAAGAGGAGCAGGAGGAGGGAAGATAAGATGACAGGCCAGGGTAGGTGGGCCAGCTGGCTGGGAGCAGGAGATGACAGGGCAGGCCAGCTGACTGGAAGGAGGAGGAGATGAGATGACTGGCTGGCTGGCTGGTTGGGAGGAGCAGGGGGGAGATGAGATGAGAGGGTAGGCGGGCTGGCCGGCTGGTTGGGAGGAGATGAGATGAGAGGGTAGGCGGGCTGGCCGGCTGGTTGGGAGGAGATGAGATGAGAGGTAGGCGGGCTGGCCGGCTGGTTGGGAGGAGATGAGATGAGAGGGTAGGCGGGCTGGCCGGCAGGAGATGAGATGAGAGGGTAGGCGGGCTGGCTGGCTGGTTGGGAGGAGATGAGATGAGAGGGTAGGCGGGCTGGCTGGCTGGTTGGGAGGAGCAGGGGGGGAGATGAGAGGAGAGGGTAGGAGGACTGGTTGGGAGAGGAGAGGAGAGGCTGGCTGGCTGGAGATGAGATGAGAGGGTAGGCGGGCTGGCTGGGAGGAGCAGGGGGAGATGAGATGACTGGGTGGGCCAGCTGAAGGAAGATGAGATGACTGGGCCAGAGAAAGTGCTGACAAAGGGCAGGTGTTACTTTCAGCTGTTTTCCTTTACTTAAGCCACAAACCTCTTCCATAAGCCCCATCTATGTCCACCACTGGCAGCCCCTCTTCCCTCTCTCCAGTCTGTCTGACTGACTGCCAGCCCACCCACTCTGTCCTGTCTTCTCCTCACTGGCCTGTCAGCCCACCCACTCTGTCCTGTCAGCCCACCCACTCTGTCCTGTCAGCCCACCCACTCTGTCCTGTCTGCCCACCCATCCATTCTGTCCTGTCTTTTCCTCCTCTTTACTGGCCTGCCAGCCCACCCATTCTGTCCTGTCTTTTCCTCCTCTTTACTGGCCTGCCAGCCCACCCATTCTGTCCTGTCTTTTCCTCCTCTTTACTGGCCTGCCAGCCCACCCATCCATCCATCCATCCATTCTGTCCTGTCTTTTCCTCCTTTTTACTGGCCTGCCAGCCCACCCACCCATTCTGTCCTGTCTTCTCCTTCTCACTGGCCTGCCAGCCCACCCATTCTGTCCTGTCTTTTCCTCCTTTTACTGGCCTGCCAGCCCACCCACCCATTCTGTCCTGTCTTCTCCTTCTCACTGGCCTGCCAGCCCACCCATTCTGTCCTGTCTTCTCCTTCTCACTGGCCTGCCAGCCCACCCATTCTGTCCTGACGTCTTCATCTCCTCCTCACTGGCCTGCCAGCCCCACCCACTCTGTCCTGTCTTCTTCTCCTCCCATCTATCATCTACTACCTACTTACTCCTGTCCCTTCCATCTACTTTTCATACTCCTCTACCCATCAGCTTCTGCCCCTTCCATCTACCCCTCCCACCTATCATCTATTCCCTCCATCTACCTTTCCTCCTCCTTCACCATATACTCTTGTACCACTTAATCCCATCTACTTCTTACTTACCTTTTACTCAGAGAGAGAGACAGCACACACAAAGAGAGAGAGAGAGAGAGAGAGCGCAGAGACTTGGTCGGATTCAAACCGGGCACCTCTCACACTAGAGGCACGGCTCTTACCACTGAGCCACTGAGTCCTGCCTGAAGCACCTCCTCTCTGGGCCGTGTTTATCTACTAACTAAACTTGAGACACTGAGGGTTTGTTTATGTGTCTAAATGTTTAATGCTCAGGAGATTCAGCACTGGTGTCACTTTGTCTTAAACACAGATTAGTTTATTATATATTTCGGCTGTGAGTGAATCAGAACACGCTCACTAACAGACTTGTTGTTTAGTGTCAACAAGTGAACAAGTCATCATCTATCAGTTCTGTTATTAAACACGTCCTCACCGACATTCCCTCACGAGGAATCACTAAACCAGTAGATCATTACACTGTGATCACTCTTTCAAGTTGATCAGATGAGCTCTTGAAGGTGAAAAACACATTTAAAAGGCCGCATCAGACCTGTTTATATTTATATATAATATCATATATAAGAATACATTAAAGTGTGAATCCTTCTGAAACAATCGGATGAATTTGGGAGATCAGGCTGAAGTTGACACTGTTACACAAGAAAATTGATTTGTGATTGTAAAAAGAATCTCAATGTAGTTTCTCATGACTGCATTTTGATCCACACGTGAAATTATGGCATGTAGTTTGGACCCCAGACACACGTCTCTGATCTGAAGTAAACAGCAGACACACAGCAGACCAGAGTTTCACCTGAATCACAGAATCACATGCTGATAAAAACATCATTAGAACCCTGAACATAAACGGTGACAGTGAACACGTTACAGTTTGGATTAGTTTACAGACGCGTGACGGCTGGACAGATGTGAATGTAAGATGTTCAGCGCTCCAGAAGGTGAGATCTTCACATCCTGCTTCTGCTTCACGTTCTCCTGATGGGAAGCCGAGACTCTTTTACACACAGTGAAGCGCTGAAGGGAGCACGCTGGAATCAGACACCACCGAGCCGTCACACACCACGTTCTCTCCTCGACCAGGGAACAGATCCAGCTCAAGAACTGTGGACGCACACACACCTCACCGCCACTCTACAGACATCAACAGCTCTGTACGTACGTACACACACACACACACACACTTTAAATATTTAATCGTGATTAATCACAACTGAAATTATTTCTGTTGTAAATGTACCTTAACTTTAAAACTTTTCTACTTTTTACACTAATCAACGTGTGTATGGACAAATGTATGTTTATCAGTGAAACTATACTCCAGATACACAGAGCATGAAAACAATATTCATGTAAATGTAAAATATTTGTTTTAAATTACGAAACTTTTACTCTGTTTCAACACGGTCGGTGTTAATCGCCGGATGTTTTGAATCGTGGCGAGTTTTGGTGCTCGATTTGAGACTCGGCTGGGTTTTATTTTCTTTTATTACCGAGTAAAGAATGGATGTTGTGAATAAATGAGTGCTCCATTGAAGGTTTTTATTTCGCCTCATTGGAGGTGGAACTACATTAAAGATCGGCTCTAAGCCCTTTCCTGTTTGCAGTGGTGATGGACAAAATGACGAACGAGGTCAGACAGGAGTCTCCCTGGACTGAGTGATTTGTGATAGAAGGGTATCTGCAATTCGAAAATTGGAGCGATTGAGATGGTTTGGACATGTGCAGAGGAGGGACACGGGGTATATCAGTAGGAGAATGCTGAGGATGGAGCCACCAGGAAGGAGAAAAAGAGGAAGACCAAGGAGGAGGTTTATGGATGTGGTGAGGGAAGACATGCAGGTGGTTGGTTTGAAAAAGGCAGATGTAGAGGACAGGAGGGATATGGAGACGGATGATCCATAGCAGCTGAAAGAAAAAATAAATCAGATGAATACGTTTTTATTATATTGATTACATTGAGTAATTGAATTAAACCCTAACCCAGCTTGCCTGCAAGGACCACATGAGTCACCCGTGGGTCTTTTCTAAAAATAGCTCACCATAGCGCCACTTACCAGTGAGCTGCATCTAATTTTGTTTGTTGCTATTATTTTTTTAAATCACACTTGCATTGATGTGAATTTGTGTAAAAAAAATGACAACATTTAAATGTAGATGACTAGATATAGATGAATATCATTAATTATTAATAACATAATTAAAGGTAAATTTAGCAAATTTGTTATTTCAGAAGTGTGTAGCTCTTCACATTAATCGATACCCAAGAAGTATCTCTCAGTTTCAAAAAGGTTGGTGACCCCTGTTCTATGGAGTCATCACACAGACTGATATTTCAAGTGTTTTTTTCTTTTCATTTTGGTGATTTTGGCTCACAATCAACAAAAACCCACCAATTCACTATCTGAAAAAAAATGAAAATACTTCATAAGACCAATAAAAAAATAAATAAAAAACATCTTTAGTGAATTGTTGGCCTCCTAGAAAAGTATGTTAATGTACTGTATATGTACTCAATACTTGGTTCTTTTGCTTTAGTTACTGCCTAATTAATTGGGGTTCAGGTCTGGTGGGTTTGCTGGCAACGACACTCCACACCTCACCACAACTCTACACACAGACGTGTACACACCTCAACAAACCTGTATACACATATACACACACACACACACACACCTCACCGCCACTCTACAGACATCAACAGCCCTGTGTACGTACACACACACACCGCCACTCTACAGACATCAACAGACCAGTACACACCTCACACGGCGGGTCGAGATAATGCCAAAGAGCTCAATTTTTATCTCATAAACCTTCTCTGAATCATTCAGGTGTTGGTTGGCACTTCAGACGGGTCTGTTCATGTGTATTCTTGAGCAGAGAGATCTTGGTGCGTAATGGTTTTCTTGGTGACTGCGGTCGCAGCTCCCTTGAGATCATTAACAAGCTTAACAATGACCTTTCTCAGAATCATCCATACCCCCTGAAGTGAGATTTTGCATGGAGCTCCAGAGTCGAGGGTGATTGACTTCTTGTATTTCTTCCATTTTTGAATTATCGCACCAACAACGGTCTCTCTCACCAAGCTTCTAGCTGATGGTCTTGTAGATACGCTCCAGCCTTGTGCAAGTCTGCAATCTTGTCCGTGACGTTCTTGGGCAGCTCTTTGGTCTTACCCATAGTGGTGATGAGGTTTGAATAGAATAGGCTGATTCTGTTGTCTTTTATACACGAGTTAATATTAGGAGTACTTAATAAAAATTCTAGACTGTTAATTTATCTATAAGGGGATAAACTTGCTAAAATTGTACAAATCCAAATTAAGGTTCTGCTTCTTTAACATTGAGGATCTTAGTAATGTGCCAATTAAACACTAAATAAAACACTGGTAAAAATAAACACTTGACTAATAAACTGTTGCACCATGTAATATAGTAAAAAAAAAAAACCAAACTACGGAAAAACAAGTCATTTTCTTTGTAGATGCACGGAAAAGAAAATCAAAGAAAAACTAAAACCGAAAAATACTTGATTTTTATGTCAAATTGCAGAACTACACAATTACAGAACTACCTCAACAGACAGTTTAAGCTCCGCCCACTTCCGCTCTCAAACTGCTGGCCTGGTCTACTGAAGCTGCTGTGATTTACTGCTTCTGTACTTCTGCTATTAAACATGCAATAAAAAAATGGTTGGTTTGTGTATTTACACACTTCTACACATATTTATACCAGTTCACACCTCACAACACCTCTAAATATCTACCTACACCTACCCATACATCAACAGACAACCACAACTCGACACTCACACTCCACAACTCGACACACATCAACACACCTGATCACAACTCTACACACTTCACCACAACTCTACAGATATTAACTGACCTGTACACACCTCACCACAGCTCTACACACATCAACAGTGTGGGTGATGGTAGTATTTGTGTTTGTATTGTAGATGTTGGTAGTATTGATGGTAGTAGTGTGGGTGTTAGTAGTATTTGCACTGGTAGTATGGGTGTTGGTATTGTAGGTGCAGGTAGTATTTGTGGTTGCAGTATTGTGGTGGCAGTATTTGTTGTGGTTGTTTGTTGGTAGTATTGTGTTGCTAGTGTCGGTGGTGGAAGTATTTGTGTCGATAGTGTGGGTATAAGTATTTGTGGTGGCAGTATTGTGTTGGTAGTGTGGATGTTTAATATTTGTGTTGGTTTGGTAGATGTTGGTAGTATAGGTGTTGGTAGTGTGGATGTTTGTGGTAGTGTGGGTTTTGTAGTATTTGTGTTGGTAGTGTGGGTGGTGGTAGTATTTGTGTTGGCAGTATTTGGCAGGGGTTTTGGTGTTGGTAGTATTGTGTTGGTAGTGTGGGTGGTGGTAGTATTTGTGGTGATAATATTTGTGGTGGTATTTGTATTGGTAGTATGGGTGTTGGTAGTATTTGTGGTGGTAATATGGGTGTTGGTAGTGTGTTGATGTTTGTGGTAGTGTTTTGGTGGTAGTGCTTGTGATGGCAGTGTTTGAGGTGGTCGTGTAGGTGTTTATAGTATTTGTGTTAGGAATGTTCTGGGTTTTAGAAGGATGTGCCATAGACCTGGGTAAAAGTTTTAATGAAGAACTTTAGGCCTGAATAAACTTATATAAGAAACGTATCTGTTTAATCAGCGTTTTTCTAGCAGCAACAATGCCAAATTGTTTGAATAGAAAAAGGTTATTTTCACAATTGTATCTTATTTGCCTATACATAAATACTTGCAGTTTGTAAATGAAGGTTTTTATTATTGAGTGTAAACAAAATCCAAAACTACATGACCCTCAGTGAAAAAGTGTTTGCCCCCTAAACATAATAACTGGCCGCCCTCAGCAGCAACAATAATAAAAACCTTCATTTAAAAACTGCATGTTCTGTTCATTTGTTATCTTGACTAATATTTAAATTAGTTTGATGATCTGAAACATTAAAGTGTGACAAACATGCAAAAAAATAAGAAATCACACTTTTTCACCCCACTGTATTTATAAAGCCAAGGAAGAGATTTTGAGTGCAATTTATATATTTATCTGTTATAATTATTGAATTTAAAACTTTAAAAGTATGAAAGTACATCTAGAACAGATAAAAATGTGCGACAAAGTTGCGCTGAATCACGATTAAATATTTCAATCAGTTGACAGCCTCAGGAGCAGAAAAGGTTTTATTGCCAGGTACAGCAGAGTTCAGCGAAGAGCACTTTACAGTACTAGGAATTTGTCTTGGTGTCAGGTACAAACACACACACACAAAATGTGTACACAGTTTTTAAATAAACTATAATGAATTCAATAAATATTATCTACAGAAAGTAGTGGCTTTGCATGAGAAGTAGTACAATTTAGAATGTAAGTGAAAGTGATGTCCAAACAGATATACAGACATGAAGTATGTACACAATCTAGAATGAACTAAATATTGTATACAGAAATATGAATTTGCATGAAAAATTGTTTTTTTATGTAAAAGTGACTGTCTGTAGTTTGTTTCCAGGATGAGAGGGTCATCTAATTTCTGTAAGCCGACTCGTTCCCATCAAAGATGAAGCTGAAGAGGGTGGAATCATAAGCAAATTTCACATTAGTGACCAGATGAGCAGCCATTGGTGTACAGTGAGAAAATCAGAGGAGAAAAGCCTTGTGGGGATCCAGTGTTGATATTCCGGCAATCAGAGACACGCTTTCCCATCCTCACGAACTGCCGTCCGTCTGTCAGAAAGTCCACGATCCAACTGCACATGGAATCAGGCACATTCAGCTGGAAGAGCCTCTGAGTAGCGTTGGGACAATGTGGAAGTCAGAGCTAAAACCTACAAACAGTATCCTGGTGTAGGATCCTGGGGAGTCTAGATGTTGGAGGATGAAGTAGAGGGCCATGTTTACAGCATCTGTACTGTAGTGGATCCAGGAGAGGGTCTGTAATGTCTTGTGGGACACAAGGCTATATGTATGTATGTATGTAATGTGTGTGTGTGTGTGTGTGTGTGTGTACACACTGTATGCAGACTCACTGGCAGCTGGAGCTGTTCCCCGTTTCGGCCCCTTCTTCAGAAGTAAGTGAATCAGAAGCAGGATGTGAAGATCTCGGCTGCTGGAGCGCTGGACGTCTCAAACGCTTTACATCTCTCTCACATTTCTCCAGTCTTCTCTCACCGTTTATGTCCAGGGTTCTACTGATCATGATGTTCTGATCGGCAGTAGTGAACACACCATTGTGATTAAGATTCAGGTCAGACTCAGTGCTGCCTGGGGGGTGGGGGTGGGTCGAACTACAATCAGTGATTCCATGCAGCCATGAGAAACTGAGATTCAGCGATTCTGATTCTTTTTTTACGATCACAAATCAAGGTTTCTTGTGTAACCGATTATATGCGTCAACTCTCAAATTCATTCGATTGTTTCAGAGCAGCTCACATATTTATATATATTATAAATATTTCAATAATTAAACACAAATCAGTGAATCAGAATGAAATGTAATCTTCAATGAGTATATAAATGGCTGGAGTTTCACCTTATACAGATTCCAGAATCCACATAGATACTGTATACATGTTTACATTGATCTGGAACATTCCTCAGTGAAGTTTTATGCTTTAAAATAACGAGGAACGTTTGATTTGTTAGTAATGTACTGAGAGAGATGCTCTGGGTGATGATCTCCTCCTCTTCTGGTTCTGCAAGTGTCTAGTAGTTAAACAGTGTTTAGTGTCTGACTCTAAGGGACACACGCCCCCTGGTGCAGAGGAGTGGCATAGCAGGGGAAGAGAACAGATGAGAAAATACACATTTAAAAGGCCGTACAAGATCTACTACCTTATTACAGGTAACTCTACTGTCCTAGGAGCAGTGGGCGCTCTTTCACCACATACCCATATTAATATGTATTCAAATGCAATTTAATATATTAAAATACCTATAATACATTTAAAACGTTGACACTCTGTTACACAAGAAACCTTGATTTGTGATTGTAAAAAGAATCTCAGCAGTGAAGTTTCTCATAAATGTATTTTGATCCACACGTGAACTCATGGAGTGTAGTTTTGAGCCCAGACACACATATCTGATCTAAAAGTGAACAGCAGACACACAGCAGAATTTTGGTGTGGAAAAGTGTGGGCTTTTGGTTCAGTGCCCATGTGTACCGAACGCAAAGCTTTTTAGGTTTTAATTCCTCAGGAACATATTAAGTGGCGGACCGCAAGTTAATTTAGTCTCCGCTTCACACTTTGTGTGCAATTTATTATTATTAAACTTGAAAACATACACAAAAACGCCAGCGGTGTAAAAAAAAAAATATTAAAAAAAACATGGTGGCGGTGATTTATAATAATGATTATTGATGGTGATGATAAAAAGAACCATACAAACCTAATGAGCTTTGACTTTCTAACTCATGCTTCTGCTTCACTTTAATTCAGATCACATCCTCACTGAGGGACGATTACCAAAAGAATAAGCCATCCATCTCACACACACACACACACACACACACACACACACACACACACACACACACACACACACACACACACACGTCTATCTTTCTTCCTTCTCTTTTTCAAAATCTCTCAATACACACACACTTCCGGTCAAAGACACAGGGTTTGGAACCAAAAACCTCAAATTTGGACTCATAAGACGGTTATCCACTGATCTAATGTCCATTCCTTGTGTTTCTTGGCCCAAACAAGTCTCACCTGCTTGCTGCTACTTGAACTGAAGAGTTTATGTAAATCAGTGATTTCTGAGGTTGGTAATTCTAATAAATTTATGTTCTGCAGCAGAGGTAGCTCTTGATCTTTCCATACTGGAATGGACCTTGCAAGAACCTGTTTCACTTTAGTGTTTGTTACAATTAATGTGATCAACCATTTCCTAAAACAGATCGTTTCTCCTTCCTTAACTGCGTGTTTCTATTTAGTTTTTGTTTGTTTCTTCTAGTTTAGAGGTCTTCAATATTAATGCTCTGGGGGTCCAAACTTTTGACTGATACTGTATTTTTTCGTTTCTTCTCAAAGGTCTAGTTGTTGCCTCACTCACTCAGTTTGATGAATATACAAACATTTTTACTATTAAACAGTCAAAGATTAAAAATAGAATTTACAGATATAATGCTACTCTGAGCTATTTATTGCATAATATAAGAATAGAACACACTTGCCTTCGGTGCTTCGGTTCGCTCCAGGATCTGTGGAATTTTCAGCTACCTTCCTGCTCCTGTGTTATGAAGTCTTTTTATACACAATGCTCAGATCTTACCTCAATCGCTGTGTTTCAGCGTCACACTGACCGAGTCGCTTTAAGAAACAAAATATAGATCTCTAAAACCCAGTGTATGAAGGTTAATTAGTCCTTCAATGGAACTCAGGAACATGATGTCAGACCTGATGAAGAGCCACGGTCATGTCAACAAGATACCAACAGAACCTCTTTATTAAATTATTAACCTGGATTACGACTGAACAGTCTGAGAAGAATGCCTCAAAAATCCTGAGTGAGGAACCAGAGAACAGGAGGAAGTCTTGTGTGACCTTCAGGAACCTTTATGAAAATTAACAGACTGCTTTAATGGAATGAATTCCTGGTGGGAATCGAGAAAGAGTGCAAGAAAGGGGAAGAAGAAATGTCACAGGCTGGAATAAAAAAAAATGCTTTTATCTCATTTATTCGCCGCGAATTTGGGGACGTTCAGGTTTTACTTCAGAATCATAATCTTTCCCATGCTGAATTTAATGTAAGAGAGACTTCCTGGCAGTCAGACTGTATCACGTTTTATATATATGTATATTATAACGACACGTACGTCCTCAGACACGTAAGCGAACCGAACGTAACCGGGTAACACGTGAAGAAAAGAGACGTCTGCAGTCATCTACATACACGAGGCTCACTGATTGGCTAGAGTCACCGTGAATGACGCTACTGAGGAAGGAGTAGCTGGGCTATTGTCAGTGTTGGGCCCTTGAGCAAGGCCCTTCATTCAAACACTGTAAATGTACTGAATTCTAAATGTACCAAATCATTTCTTTATGTAATCTTTCGATTTCCGAATCCTTTCATTTCAGGAGCCGTTTATGCAGAACCATTGTGTGACCAAGCCGAAGAAGTTCTGTCCCTCCTGACACAGCAGGGTCTGACGGCGTTTAAGTATAAAAGACTCGGGAAAGGAAGTGCGTCTAGTCGACAAACCCTTGTGTTTATTTGTAGACAGGAGGATCATCATCAGCATCATCATGATCATCATCTATACTTTCAACGTAACCTGCAGCCAACAACGATGGACAACAATTGAGCTTTCACTTATAAGGGTTCCTAAAACCAGCACTGCAAATTCACTGCACACACACACACACACACACGCTCATACACTCTTCAACAAAAGTATCAAAAAAACACTCGAAATTCCCACCGACTATTAAGGTTTAAGACTAAATATATATATTTGTTTATTAATACGGATTTGTAATTATACATCCAACGTTCTATACGGTTAAAATGGACGACGTTGTCCTCACCCAGCCGGAATTTTTTTTACTTTACTTCGCCTACAGTTCCTTTCCCAAAACCCTCATCAGGGAAAAAAAAAGAAACCTGTAAAACATTTTTCAAGACCTTTCTAAAGCAAAGGCACGTTTTCGTTTTTAAAAAGAAATGAAACGGTAGGCAGATCGTCGTGTTATCAAGTCGTGGAAGCCGAGAGAAGAGGAGAAAGAGGAAACGTCCTCCACGACACGTGGGTTCATTTTACGGACCATTGAGGAGGAGGGGGAACCACGAGAGCGTGAGGTTCTTCACGTCGAGGAGAAAAATTAGACAGGAGTGTCGCTACGGGCATGATACGCCGTTTGTTTCCTCTTCGTCCGCTCCCGTTTCGAGCGAACGAGATTGGCTATGGTTCCTGCTCGTGTGGAGCACCCAGGCCCGCCTGGATTCTGTAGGAGGTACTAGCGGGGGAACCCTGAAGCGCTCTTCTCCCGTCTCGGGCGTCCGTTATAACGAACAGGAGAAAAGAGGAGACGAGGCGACTGGGAGGAGACGGGTTCCCCGTTTGTTGGTCTCCAGGCCGATTCGTGGCACTCTGTCATTGGTCAGTCTGTTTCCAGCAGGCGGGGTTTAAAGAAAGCGGGCGGGTCCCAGGCTCATACGAAGACCTTGGCGAGGGAGTCTGCTCCGGCGCTGGCGATGTAGCACTTGGACGGGTGGAAGGCCACGTCATGGATGGACTCGTCGAACTTCTTGCGGTGAGCTGTGAACTCCTGGATGCACGTCTTGCTCTCGAGGTTCCATAGGCGGATCGAGCAGTCGTGGCCTGGAAGACAGCGAGAAATCGACGGGAATTTTACACAAGAGCAACTGTAAAATTGTAACGTACCAAGTCATAATGACGCAGCAGAAATCTCAAACACGAGTGAAAAGGTTCTATTAATATTATAATAAATTACATCAGAATACACTTTTATACAAAAGCCTAGGTATTGTTTTTACATTGAATTTTTTTCCCTTGTCTTTTAATAATTACAAACCCAAAGCTGGAAGCATGTAGGCAATATAGGGATTCAAACTCATAAACTTCTGATCAGAACTCAAACATAGTACACTCACTGCTATTTATGTGTAATAACCACACTGATTCAGGTCGAGGAAGGTCGCAAGTTCAAATCTCACCACTGCTGGGGCCTTGAGCCCTTAACCCTGAACTATTCAAATGAAAGCCCCTCTGGAGAAGGGCGTCCGCCACATGAGCTACCATCATTTAAACTGTTAAACAAACGCTTACTTCCGGACATCAGGTACAGTCCGTTGGGATCCACAGCGAGGCTCGTAACAGCGTCCAAATGGGCCACCATCGAGTGAATGGGCTTTCCTGTTAAAATAACAATGAAACCAGTATCTCAGCTTTTGAGAAAAGAAAAAAAATGAATTCAATTCAATTAATTGTTACTGTTTGCACAACCTGCAGTTTTAAACCACCGTAGCAAACCGTTAATATTAATTACAGTCCACTTCGTAATGTTATGAAGGAGCAGAGTGTGGTATTTAGGGCCCTCTGCTGGCTGCGAGCTGAAGTGCAGCCTGGTCATAAAGACGTACCCGTGTTGTTGTCGTAGAACTTGATGTGATGGTCCTCCTGAGCCGTGATGGTGATGGGGAGAGTCGGGTGACTCAGAACTTTATTAACCTGACACAAAGAACCTGAGAACAAACACAGAACAACGTGTTTAATGAGGACGAGAGCAGAAATAAACTTAAATTCAGATTAGTGTGTGTGTGTGTGTGTGTACCAGACTCAGTAGTAGACTCGAGACTCTGCACTAGCTGCTGTGTCTCCATGTTGAAGAGGCCGATCCTGCCATTAGTAAAAGACGTGACCATGTACGCAGGTTCACTGCATACCAGATCCACCGAGGAGGGCACGCCCAACTCTGCAACACACACACCAGAAATTGGTTCAAACCGTTATACATTATTCAGATCAGGGGTTTCCCCAAACTACGAACATTTGGAACAGCCCTCTGAACAACAGCATAGACATATTTTTAATTATTTAAATTTAAATTCGTTTTACTCACATCATATCTGTATTTGATAATAAAGGTCTGCTTTTAAACACAAATGTCCCATAGTAATGAATAGACTCTGAGGCACCATAACGATTAAAAAATCTATTACTGACAGTTTTCAGGTCTGCTGTCATTACAAGAGCGGCCTCTAGAGGCGAATCACCGATGTCACATGCTGCTTGTTTTTACACGCGAGACTGCACGCTGCACGGAGAGCGGCATATTATACTTATTATTTATCAATGTTTTAGTTATATACATTACCTTTAGCACATTATCATGATTCAGTAAAGTTTTATTTTTTATAATAAAGTTCACTATGATTTACATGGAGTGTTGTGTGTTTTTTTTGAAATTCAGTATCATTTATCGGGAAATACAATCCAACATAGCTATCGATATCGATTATAATTATTAGTTTGATTCGCCCACCAATAATATGCAAATGTACAAGAAACCGTTTTGCATTCAGTAGCATGAATATTAAAAACATTTCATTTGTACACATTTTTTATTCCAAAATTACATACTATTTTAGACTCAAATATGCAGACTTCTCTGAAGATTTTTAAAACCATACTTATCGAAATTAATGATTTTAAATTCCAACTATAAAGTGTCAAGTTACAATCCCTGGTGTTTGTCAGAATCAGAATCTCTGATGTTTACCATGTGTACAGTCGGGGGGCGCTGTACTGTCATTACACATGCAGTCTAGCTCAGATCACAGAGAGAGTGTGTGAAAACGATGACACGATTTTAGTTATTAGTGCAGAATAAAATAATAAACTGATCTAGCATTAGGAGGAACAATAAACACATTTAATATAATAAGGAAATCTCCACAATAATACTGGTGGTCACTCCAGACCCATGTTATTTTCTGTTAGCTTATTTAAGACTGGAAAAATGATGTGGCCCTCACAGAAAAACGTTTGGGGGTGACCCCTGATTTTAAAGTAATTGAACCACGGTGGGTTCGTATCCTGTACCTTTGTTCTCGTTGAACACGGCGATGGCCGGCTCGATGTTGGAGGCGTTCCATAACCTCACCGTGCCGTCGGCCGAGCAGGACAGGAGGCGCTCGTGTGCGCTGCTGTGTACCAAACCCCAGACCAAATCTGTGTGTCCACACAGCGCCCCACGCAGGACGCTCGGCTCTAACACACACACACAAAACCAGATTGGAACAAACTGCTCCATGAGATGAAGTAATAAATTGGAGATGACTTGGAGACGTACGGTACGAGTCGTAGGGGTCGATGTTGGGGCTTGGGGTGTTCCAGCACTGAATGGTGCCGTCCACTCCGCCGCTGTAGCACTGCTCTCCTGTGTTATTCATCACTACGCACAGCACCGCTCCCCTATCCCACACACACACACACACACACACACACACACACACACACACACACACACAACGTATTACACAGTATAAACCTTCATACACACACTACACACACGCTTCATTTTCTTACCTATGAGCCCTGAAGGTATAAATAGGTTCCACATCCAGTGAGGCATTCCTGTCAAACAAACACACACACTTACTTGTAGTCATAAACCTACACATTTAAACAACCTTTACGTCAGCACCATGGACAGCGGTGCAGAAATGCAAACGCTTACTTCTTGGCAGGCGTGGTCTTCTGCAGATTCCACATCTTTAGCGTGTGGTCTTCGGAGGCCGTGACGAGAACCGGCTCCGTGGGGTGGAACGCCAGGCCGCGGATGGCGTCGAAGTGACTGCGCAGGGAGAACTTGGGGTTCCACGTCTTACGCAGGGCGTCTTTATTGTTACCGATCTGAGGTGATGGTGTGGGGGTTGTAGTTATTAGACAATCGAGATTAGACAAACTCTATCTAGGTCTATATATGAGAGAGATATCGCTGCATTGCACGTCACCTAAAGCAGTTCTTCAAAGATGGATAGTTTTAATAACCTCTAACAACACTTCAAGATATGATTCGTCACTGGGAAAACAAATAAATTCGAGTCGCACTAAAATTTCCCAGAAGTGATTAAAAAAAATTTTAAGGACAAAAGTTTGTGGACATTTAAAATGTATGGTATTTGTTAGATGCCCTTATTAAGCAGCTTTGGGGTTAAGAGCCTTCACTCATGGGCCCAGAAGTAGCAGCTTGGTGTTTCTGGGATTTTAACTCACTGGGATATTGTTCCACTAGATTTTGTGTAGATTTGAGAGAGATTCATTCAGCAGTAACGGTGTTCGTAAAGCCAGGTACTGATCTAGGTGAGGTGAGGAGGCCAGGGGTGATGTTCAAATTCCAAAGGTGTTCAATAAGGGTGAGAGCTCTTTAGAAGATCTTCCACTCCATCTACATGGGTTGGAGCAGGTCCAGAACTTCTAGTTCAAGTGAATGGAAAATTTGCATGCTACAGAATCGTGTGTGTAGAAATTTGTCTTGTTGAAGAACCACGTCTTTTTTTTTTGTCTGTATGGTGTATTTATTAATTTATTCTGTTAGCTGTAAACATACTCATCTTGTAGCTGTGAGAAATCAAATGTTACGCCGCTTATACACAGAACTAGTTTGCCGCTGCTATGATCATCAGTAACTAGTGCTGCGCAGTTGGTTGCTGATATGTGATGGGTGCACTCACTTTTGTAAGAAAACTGTATTTGAACTAGCAAGCAAAGTGTCCAAAAATGCAGCTAATCATACAGTAATCCCCCGCTGTACCGCGGTTCGAATCTCACGCCCGCGTAAAAAAATATTTTATTTTTTTTTACATTTGGACTAAAAGGAACTAAAACTAAAAGAACTAATAAAAGATTAAAAGAATGCAACAGTACAGGAAGCACTTCCGTATTCAGCAATGTACATTCCATAAAAAGTGAGTAGCATTACAGTGCTTGTTTATTGGTTGAAGTGTCCTCTGAAGTAAAAAAGAAGGCGGAGTTAGGCATAAGCCACCAGATTTAGCCAATGACAGTAAAGAATGCGGTGACGTGTATCTTTAACTTTGAGGTCATAGGACACTTCAACCAATAAACAAGCAGGGAAATTACGCGTAGGCTACGCAGCTGCAGAACTGTACAGTACATGTACTCACTATAAATGTTTTTTTTTTTTTTTTTACAAAAAATTCATCACGCTATATTCTTGTAGGTGTTTTGTGCAAGTGTGTGAGAGGATGATTTACGGCTTACACAAACAAAATCGGGGCGTCATCCGGGCGGTTTTGTAACGTAACCACCGCGATAAACGGGGGATTACTGTATTTAAAAAATACACACTGAAAAGTATCACGCCATGCACTTCGCGATCTTCACGATTATTGTTCTGGAAGAAATACACGAAACTCGCATGCAGGGGTGCTGTGATGAGGAAATGATAAACGACGGGGCAATGCATGTACAGCGTCTCGCACACACTCACGTCGTAAGCCAGGTTGTCGGCTTCGTTGGCGACGGTGAGACCCGCCAGCTCTCCCAGACCCAGCTCTCCTGAGTCCACCGCGTCTTCTCCTCCCATGATGAAGGACTTCCCCGAGGAGGGAGGGAACGTGATGGCCTCTACTGTAAACACACATCACGTGTTGAAAAACAAATTCAACACTTTTTGTATTGGTGTGTGTGTGGGTGGGTGTGTGTGTGTGTGTGTGTGTGTGTGTGTGTGTGTGTGTTACCTTCGTCAGCGTGGCTGCTGTCGTGTTCTATGAAGCGGTTAGAGTTGAGTCGAGACGGCGGACTGACTGACGACTGCAGTGGACTCATGTCCTCGTTCTCCCTCAAATTAGCCAACATGTCCTGCAGCTTAGTACGGTTTGGTCCTGAGAGCGCGAGAGAGAGAGAGAGAGAGAGAGAGAGAGAGAGAGAGAGATGTGGGAAAATGATTGACGGGTATAACCAGTATAACGAGAGAAAGAAAGAGAATAAAAGAGAGAAGGAAAGAGGGAGAGAGAGAGATGAGAAAATTACAAACGGGTATAACCAAAGGGCAGAAGATGGAGAGATAGAGAAAGAAAGTGAAAGAGAAAGAAAGAGAGGGATAATTCTTTAAACTATAAAGCAGTGTGAAAGAGAAATAGACGAGTGCTGAGTAAAAGGGAGAGTACTGGGCTGTGCTGTGTGGAGCGAACACAGAAGAAAAGAAAGAGGAATGAAAGAAGAGATTCCCCTCAGCAGAAAGAGGAGAAGAAAACAAACACTGAAGAGGAAACGGATCAACTCTCCTGAAATACAAATAATTGCAACACAAATGGAGTGGAAATGAGACGAAAAAATGAAAAGACAGAGCAACACACACACACACACACACACACACACACACACACACACACACACACACACACACACGTTTCTCCAAAACATAAAAAATAGTGGTAACTAAGGGAAAAGGAAGCTGCGGCAAAGGAATTGCAGGAAGAAGCTCGAAAAAGTCAAAGAACGATTTCTCAGAGTTCAGGCCAAAAAGGCGAAGAGGAAGAGAATATATAGATATAGAGAGAGAAAGACAGACAGAGAGAGAAAGACAGAAAGAGAGAAAGAGACAGAGAGCGAGACAGAGCGAGAAACAGAAAGAGACAGAGAGAGACAGAGAGAGAGAGAGAGCGAGACAGATAGACAGATAGATAGACAGACAGATAGATAAAGACAGACAGCAAGAGACAGATAGAGAGAAAGACACCGAGACAGACAGGGAGAAACAGAATGAGAAACAGAGACAGAGAAAGAAAGAAAGAAAGAAAGAAAGAAAGAAAGAGAGAGGGCCTGGTCCACTTACTCTTCACCCCCTTTTTGCCCTTGCGCTCCTTTCTGTATTGCTCCTTGAGTTTGGTAATCAGACCCTGATCCACGTCCCAGGACTCAGACGTGCCGCGCTGCTTGTCCTTCTCTACACAGGGACAACACACAGCACCAGGGTCAGTCGCCCAATCGGGTCACGGCAGGGGGGCGGGGCTTCGGCTTATGCCACGGGTTTGTAACTCCGGGGGTTTGAGTGGAAACAATCAGAAATGTCGCATTTCGACGCTTTAAAAAGTGACGTGAATAAATAAGAACAGCTGCTTGTGGACTTTTGGATTCTCATGAGATCTTTCGAGCGTTAAGTGAACGTGAAGTAAAATGAATTCGGACACAGACGCACAGCGACAAACACAGAGACGGACCCAACAAATCACGATGTAACAAGACAAGTGCGTGTACGCGCGCGTCCGCGTCTCACCCCAGTCTGTACCGTCTCCCGCACTCCTGGACTCGGGTGACGTGTCCATGTCTTCGGTCGTGGAAAGGAAGTCGAAGTCCTTCAGCGCGTCCTCCGTGTCGAGGTCGTCACACACATCGGCGGCCGGAGAGAAAGAGGATGAGGAGGACGGTTTCTTCCTCACAATCTAATAGGACAACAGCGTGAGGACTGGATTGACGGTGTGTGTGTGTGCGCGTGTGAACAGTGTGTGGACCCGTGTGCGATTCTCACCGTTCGTGAATCGACGAGGGTCCTCTCTCTCCCGTCGCTGTCCTCATCATCCTCCTCGTCGCTGAACTCGCCAGTGGCGCTTTCGATGAACTTGAACGCCTCGAGGACGGCACTCGTTTCTGACAGCTCTGCTTTCCTGTGTAGGAACGGGACACACACACACACAGACACACAGACACACAGACACACAGACACACAGACACACAGACACACAGACACACAGACACACAGACACACAAAATTATAAACATTCCATTTCAAAACATCTTGGAGCTGTAAAATGTGTCAATCATCTGTGATTTGATTATGATTACTGATTATAAGATCAGTATTACTCAATTGTTACTAATAATAAAAAAGACAGGGAGAGCCCAAAAGACAAACAAAGATGCAGACAGTGTAAAGACAGACAGAAAAACTAGCGAGACATGGAGACAGACAGATAGAGATTAAGACAGACAGGTAGAGATGGCTGGAATAACATGAAGAAAGAGAGGCAGACAGAGACAGAGACAGCGAGAGAGAGAGACAGACACAGCGAGAGAGAGAGAGAGAGAGAGAGAGAGAGAGAGAGAGAGACAGAGAGAAAGACAGCAAGAGAGAAAGACAGACACAGCGAGAGAGAGAGACACAGCGAGAAAAACAGAGACAGCGAGAGAGAAAGACACAGCGAGAGAAAGAGAGAGACAGACACAGCGAGAGAGAGAGGCGAGAGAGACACAACGAGAGAGAGAGACAGACAGAGGCGAGAGAGACACAGCAAGAGAAAGACAGACAGAGGCGAGAGAGAGACACAGCGAGAGAGACAAAGCGAGAGAGAGCGACAGACAGAGAGCGACACAGCGAGAGAGAGCGACAGACAGAGAGCGAGAGAGAGAGAGACAGACAGACAGAGCGAGAGACAGACACAGAGAGAGAGAGAGAGAGACAGCGAGAGAGAGACACAGCGAGAGACAGACAGACAGAGAGTGAAAGAGAGACACAGAGAGCGATAGAGACTTGAGTAAAAGTAAAGGTTTTTGCCTTCAAATGTATCCAAAGTACTATGATTTATTCTATATTATGAAATTTACCTAGTATCATTTTTCTCACAAAACTCAATCAACTCAGTTTATGTGAAAAGACTCGAATGTGACTCTCAGCACACTGATCTATTAATAGAAATGATATTAATGAGTCAAACACCGATTGATTTCTATTACAATTATCATGAGAGAAAAACCTTCTTACTACTAAAAAAAAAAAAATAATAATTTTTTTTTTTTTTTATAATTCACCTAATTAAGGCCACAAGTTCAAGTCGAGTTTCTTCCATCATTGAACATCTTGCTCTTGAACTGATGCTGAACTGTAGGTTGGTGATAAGTAAATAAAACCAAGCTCCAATCGAAAGTTTGAAAGGGAGCGCACGCTCGATTCTGATTGGTGACTTCCTGCGTGTTTGACCAGCTTTTATCCGTTTATCAAACCCACAAATACAGTAACAAATTACATGTACTTCATTAGTGTCCACCACTGTCCTGCTGATTTTAACTCGAACAGTAATCATTATAAAATGCTAATGTACACTGAACACTAAAATAATTAGATATAGCGGTTATAGAGATGATCAGGTCTCCGTAGCGATGGCGTTTTATTACCCGGTGTTTGCTCCTTTAGGTGCCGAGGAGTCTGTTCCGTTGATCAGAGGCTCCTGATTGGTCCGGCTGGAGTCTCCCATCAGCCCCAGAAGAGCCTTCACTCTCTGAGACTTCACGTCCAGGATGGTGTCCGTGTAGCCCACTTCCTGGAGATACCTACAAACGCACACAAAATAATTCACATGCTACACGTTTATGTAATCACCTCAATTCACCCTCAGAACGCTCAGACAAAGGGGGTGTGACTTCAGCGCACGGTTATGAATGAACTGTTGAGAATCCAGGCTGAGAGGAAAAAGGAGAAATTGAGATGTTTTTTTAAGACTGGGGACCAGGAGAGGGAGCAATTGAGCCGCAAGATGGCTGGGCTGGAAAAGAGACGCTTTAGCAATTTTTTTTTGAAAGCCAGGAAAGAAGAGACAAGAGTCTGTAAAGAAGTTGTGGCCTGTGCGCTTCAATTTTTATAAAGGAGGCATGGTGTGGCCCGAGCGCTTCAGTCTCGGGAAGGAGGCGTGGCCCGAGCGCTTCAGTCTCGGTGAAGGAGGTGTGGCCTGAGCGCTTTAGCCTCAGTGAAGGAGGCGTGGCACTGAGCGCTTCAGTCTCGGTGAAGGAGGCGTGGCACTGAGTGCTTCAGCCTCGGTGAAGGAGGCGTGGCACTGAGCGCTTCAGTCTCGGTAAAGGAGGCGTGGCACTGAGCATTTCAGTCTCAGTGAATGCGTGGCCTGTGCGCTCCAGTCTCAATGAAGGAGTTGTGGCCTGAGCCCTTCAGTCTTAGTGAAGGCGTGGCCTGAGTGCTTCAGCCTCAATGAAGAAGACATGGCCTGAGCACTTTAGTCTCAGTAAAGGAAGCGTGCCAAAACCATAAAACAAAACAAAAAAACCCAACAACACTTCATCTAAAAACATGAATGAACTTATACACAAAAAGGCTACAAACCAGACAAAAACAGCTCAAGGCAAAAAGTGCTCCATCAGCACTTACTGTCTGAGAAGCTGGCGGCCCTGTTTCCACGACAGCTGATTGTTCAGGGAGCCGGGAAAGTCCTTCTCATTCCCTTCGTCTGTGAAACAAGAAAAAAAGACAGAAAGAAAGAGGAAGAGTGTTAAAGAGCGCACAGACATCATCCACACATTCTCTTTGCTCCGTATTAACGAGAAGATCTGGGTCTAAGAGTGTGTAAACTGGGTCAGGGCTGATTTGATGAGGTGGAGGGCAGGTGCGGGACTTAAACAGAGCAGACACAGATGAACAACTTCTTGCGGCTGCCCCCGTTAGGGGACACCACAGTGGATCATACGTCTCTATAACCACAGCTGCCTCTGTCTGATGGCAGGAGGAACACAGGAATGTTATGACATTGTCTGTAAGGTGACAGGATTAACTGCAGTGTCGTATTCTAATCGGGGGGGAAGCCTTTTTTTTTTCTTTTTATTCCTTCGTCCCTGCTGAAGTTTAGAATATGAATAAACCGAGGCTTACCCGAGTCGTAGCTTGGTGGCTTCATGTCACCTTGATTCAGCTCCGTGCCGTACTTTAACTTGTGGTATTTCGCTCTGAAACAGAAATATGAGCTTTTATTTTACATTTAGTCCCAAATGACTGTGTGTATTATAACCAGTCATAACACAGTCTAATACAGACATTCCCCAGTGCCAGAATAACCAATCGCAATACCCAAACCCGCCCTAATATCAGTAACTAATCAGACTACACGTACCATCCACAATACTAACAATCTGTTCCTGCCCCATAAAAAACTCTTCATTGGTCCTGCCCCTGTAACTGTCACAATCAAAACACTTGTTGCACCCAGTGCCACAATACCAGTTAAAGCACAGATCTCAACCTCACTTAACTGTACAAAGCTCCGCCTCCCAGCACCACCGATTACATTCGCATCACAGTTCCTGCCCCAAATGCCACTGTAACCATACAGTTTTTACAGCAAACAAACCAATCCCAGTCCTCCCCCATTCAGCATAAATTAAATCACAGTCCCCTCCCCAATCCAACAAACCAATCACAGTCCCCCCATTCAGCATAAATTAAATCACAGTCCCTCCCCAATCCAACAAACCAATCACAGTCCCCCATTCAGCATAAATTAAATCACAGTCCCGCCCCAATCCAACAAACCAATCACAGTCCCCCATTCAGCATAAATTAAATCACAGTTCCCACCCCAATTCAACAAACCAATCACAGTCCCCCATTCAGCATAAATTAAATCACAGTTCCACCCCAATTCAACAAACCAATCACAGTCCCCCATTCAGCATAAATTAAATCACAGTTCCACCCCAATTCAACAAACCAATCACAGTCCCCCATTCAGCATAAATTAAATCACAGTCCCTCCCCAATTCAACAAACCAATCACAGTCCCCCATTCAGCATAAATTAAATCACAGTTCCCACCCCAATTCAACAAACCAATCACAGTCCCCCATTCAGCATAAATTAAATCACAGTCCCTCCCCAATTCAACAAACCAATCACAGTCCCCCATTCAGCATAAATTAAATCACAGTTCCCACCCCAATTCAACAAACCAATCACAGTCCCCGATTCAGCATAAATTAAATCAGTCCCTCCCCAATTCAACAAACCAATCACAGTCCCCCATTCAGCATAAATTAAATCACAGTTCCCACCCCAATTCAACAAACTAATCACAGTCCCCCATTCAGCATAAATTAAATCACAGTTCCACCCCAATCCAACAAACCAATCACAGTCGCCCCCATTCAGCATAAATTAAATCACAGTTCCACCCCAATTCAACAAACCAATCACAGTCCCCCATTCAGCATAAATTAAATCACAGTTCCACCCCAATTCAACAAACCAATCACAGTCCCCCATTCAGCATAAATTAAACCACAGTTCCCACCCCAATCCAACAAACCAATCACAGTCCCCCATTCAGCATAAATTAAATCACAGTTCCCACCCCAATTCAACAAACCAATCACAGTCCCCCATTCAGCATAAATTAAATCACAGTTCCACCCCAATTCAACAAACCAATCACAGTCCCCCATTCAGCATAAATTAAACCACAGTTCCCACCCCAATCCAACAAACCAATCACAGTCCCCCATTCAGCATAAATTAAATCACAGTTCCCACCCCAATTCAACAAACCAATCACAGTCCCCCCATTCAGCATAAATTAAATCACAGTTCCCACCCCCAATTCAACAAACCAATCACAGTCCCCCCATTCAGCATAAATTAAATCACAGTCCCCTCCCCAATCCAACAAACCAAATCCAAACCAAATCCCTTAAATTTGTTAAATCATGCTGAACAGTTAAATAAAACATGTTTAGAAATAATGTTAAATGTAAAACACATTTTTTCCATTAATTTAATTTTATTTAATCAATATAATAATAAAATGGTTTTAAATTAATTTGATTAATTTTATTATATATTAAATTTTTTATTTCTAACAAGCAGGCTTTTAATTACATTTGTTTTTAATGTTCAGGGAATGTTAATACAATAAACAAAGTTAATAAAAACAAACAAACAAACAAACAAACAAACAAAAAAACCAAAAACACAAGCAGTTTTATGTTTTGCATTTCTTTTCCCCCCCGAATCGCACTGAAACTGCACCGAAGTCCAAACTGAACCGTGAATTTTGTGTACCGCTACACCCCGAGAATATCGCTACTGCAGAAAATGTAATCAGCTGCTTTCTTCTAAAGAGGAATAAAAAACTTCACTGAGCTCTATTCCTGCTGATTTTAATTGATTCAATGAGCAGCTGCAGATGGTTTCCAGGAAGAGACTTGGAGAGGAGGAGCAACACTTGAACCTACTGCAGTTCCTTTCAACGTCCTGAACAAAGTCTTGTCTCTTATTGTGTTTTATTGTCTGTGTTTTGTTGTTTTTTTTTTTTTTTAAAGGAAAAGGCAGAAAGGAATGATGGAAAAACAATCAGACATTTTTTGGCACGTGTAGACGGAATGTGACATGCTAAACTCCCCGGCGTGTCGGAACAGGAGGTGCACGGAGGAGAAGAAAATAAAAAAATGGCTGCCGGCTCAGCCGATATGCAGGGACATGCCTCGCCTCGGCTGGTTGTTGATGAAAGAGGAAAGACGAGAAGTTGTAAAGCAGTGGCCTGTTTTTTTTTTTTTTTTGTACAGATGACTCACGGGTTGAGGACATGAAGGCTGATGTCATCAGAATGTGTGTTGCCATGGCAGTCGAGCGAGCTCAAGGTCAATACAGACTCTTTAATACTCTTTATGAATGGCCTCTTATCTGGAAAGATGGAGGAGGAATTGAAACAGGACAAACACAAAGAGGGCCGGGACCGAGGTGAAAGCCAGCATGACTGATTCATTGTTGAAACAGAACAGGCTTGACTAAGTATAAAACTACAGAAAAAAAGAAAAAAAAAGGATTGTGTTTGAACACGGCGACAGGGTTTAGTAAAGCGGCTTGTCCTACATGACGTGTGTTTGGAGGACGGTTGTGATGTTTAAAATGACGTCTGGAAAATGGGCCCCCACACCCGACACTCGGCTTGGGAGGGAAAGCACAAGACGTGATCGAAAAACAGGGTTTATCCGTCAAACTAGATATAAACAAGGAAATTCGTTTCTGCATCGAGTTCGATACAAAATGCTGCATTCGTACACTGAATGCCTCAGCTATCGAGATTAGTGGTCGACCGATTCATCGGTTTTGCGATTAATCGGCATCCACAACAAGTTTTTCTGGGTTGCGTTACAGTCTAAATGCGTTTAGTGTAAAATAATTGTGTGTAAAACCCAAACAGCATGTGGTATTAGTGATTCGCCTCTAGAGGGTGCTCTCGTAATGACAGCGGACCCGTAAGCTAATCGGTATAGATTTTTGCTGATAGCCGATAATTGCAAAACCGATGAATCGCCACTGAGTTGATTGCTGGAACGAGCAGCTAAAATCTATAACAATAGTTTTTCCAGGTTGCATTATGTTATACACCACGAGAGCACCCCCTAGTGGCGAATCACTGACACCGTGTGCTGTTTATTTGAAGTATCTTATTTTTATTCATTTTTTATGTAATTGTTTTTATTTATTTATAGTGTTACTTTGTTTCAGTTTGAATGCATGTCTTTTATTTTCCTCAAAATTTATAAAAATAGTGTATTTGAGTAATTTTGTACTTTTTTTCCCCTAAGTTTTATAACAAAAGTATAATTTTACATGGAGTGTTTTTTAATCCAGTATCCAAAAACTTAATTACTCGGTTATCAGCAAGTACGATCCAACCTAGTTTTTTTTTTCTTAAACAAGAACTGGCTACTTCTGGGCGTGTCCAGTTTAACTTTACGCAAGTACGAAATGGAGTTGGCGTTGGACGTTTAAACAGCTATTGACAGGAGTTAAAAGACAGTAGGCAACACGCCTGGTTTCCCTCCTCATTTGTTAGTAGTGGAAAGCCGCATCTAGTTACAAAATTACTACGGCAACCAGGAGTAGGCAATTCAACAGCTACAGTGACGCAATGAACATGACATTAGGAAACACACATACTTCAGTCAGAGACCATTTGAACGTTTGCAGCTCGCTGTGAACTTTGCCTTTAGAGGAGCTTTGGGGCGTGGCTAAGTGTAACTTAAATATATATCCTGATTCCCCCCCCCCCCAATGAAAGCCCCAGATCCAGTTCTTATATTGCGCTTACTATCCATAGCTTCTTATTCATCCATTATATTTCAATTACATATAAAAAACACATGAGCTGTGTCCTTAATATATAATTAGGGATGATCCAGAATGAGTGCCATCACTTTTTTTAGTTTCTTCTCCCTGACGGCATCCTGGAAGCCTCTATTTTATTCCCATGTTTCTGTTGCTGTCCGTCTCGAATTGCTCTCGACTCGGATTCCACAACACGCTTGACATGCTTTTGAACACAGCAAACTATTCAGAGCTCAACGATCATCTCTAATTACCACCAAGGGGTATTACACACACTCGGTCACCCTGTCCCACTCAACATGGCCTCTTGCTCCAGGAAGTGTACGCCACCGAGGGATCCCGATAACCTCAGACTTCCTGTACGGCTACAGCTGGAACGGCCCTCATAATGAAAATTTCATTTTGTTGCCACGGAAACAATGCATTCGAATCGGATTCATTTCGACAGAAAACACAAGCGATAATTAAAAGTAAATGTCCATTATACTGTATGTTTCACCTAATACATTTTTCTTAGATTGTAGATCAAATGAATGACACGTCTGAAGAAGAAACGCTGCAGTCACACCAGTACACGTGTAAATATGTATAAGAAATGTGTAGAATAAGTGTGTAGAGCTCAGACCTCTCCTGCTTCAGTGCATACTCCAGCATCTTGATCCTCCTCACCAGGTCCTTCTTCAGGTTCTCCTGACCTTTTCTCTCGCCATGCAGAAAGGCAACCTGCGCCTGGAGAAACGAAACACCACAGTCAGTGGAAATAGTTCAGCGGTCTTTAGTTCAGGCTTCGAAATGACAACAATGAGATTTTATATAAATCTATGAATAATTAAATATATAATAATACCTAATAAGCAATATTATAATTTACAGCATCTAGGTGCATCAAATCACTATTACTTTTTTAAATAATGTCAATAAAGACTGTAGGAATATACAAGATACAAGAAAAACTACAAATATTTGCTTACTTAATAATAGTAAAAATAATGATCATTTCTTATAGTGTATTGTTATTGTATTATATTAAAAAGAAAAAAATACATGATATAGAATATATTTTATAATCATTTATCTATTTATATTCTTTTATTTTATCCATCTCAGTCAATCGATTCAAATATTTAATCGCACATTCTTAATTCTTTTCAAGTTTTTAAAAAAAAAAAAAAAAAAAAAAGTTATGTTTATTATTAGTGAAACCAAACGTAACATGAAGCATGAAGACAAAATATTCTTGTAAACGTTTTAAAAGCAATTCTGTTGTTTTAAATGACGTAAAATTATCAGGACACCAAACAGAACTTTTGCTATGTTTCCACACGGACGGTTTTAATTGCCGGATTAAATTTTTTAAGGTTTCAATTTCACCTCTTTTATATTTATTTATATTCTTTATAAAAATGGTCAAACAAATGCATGCTACACAAATTAATTCTTCGTCTAATCTGTTTAACTGCACATGGAGCACCGTGTTTTCTCACGGACCATTATTACTGACGCACCACCCGCTAAACTCTGGAACTCTCTGGACAGGTAAACACTATGGAAGTCCGTTTCTGCCAAAAAAAAAAGTTCGCTAAATTAAATGAGCTACAATCAGTAGAATCGCATGGAATTAAACTGAGCCTCTGATCCCTGGAGAGAACTCTGTCTAACATCCAGATCTGAAGGAGACGGAACAAGACAGATGAAGCAGAGGAGCCTCGTTCATACACCAACAGCTTTAAACTTCAGGCCGACAGAAATTTTTGATGTTAACGAGAAATAATTGCAAAATAAATTAAAAAAAAGGCAGAATTAAGCAACTTATATATATATATATATATATATATATATATATATATATATATATATATATATATATATATATATATATATATACACACAATGCTGCAGAATGAACAATGGAGGAACAGGGAGAAAACCAGGGTGAGAAGATTCAGGCCAAAAGAAAGGCCAGAAAGTGTCCAAAGTTTAGGATAATTTCAAACAAACACTGTACAGTTTACTTTTTTGGTAATTTTAAATAGATTTTTATTTATATATTCGTTACATTTTGATGTAATACGTCAATTAAATACACTAAATGGGTTTAGTTTTCACAGATATTCTTGTATTGAAATTTCAGCAATAAAATATACATTTTTTTAAAAAAAGAAACAAATGACTGGTTCCCTTTAAGAGATCTTTAATAAATAAAAAGTTCTTCTTACCCGATTAATCGAATATTCGGACAAATACTCGATTACTAAAATAATCGATAGCTGCAGCCCTAATAGCAGTGAATTCTACTGCTGCATGAATTAATATTACTTCTTCAAACATGTAAACCACAAATATATTAATTACTAATAAAATAGATACAATTGTAATTTTTTATTTTAGACAAAAGTGAACCCGAAATCATGGTTTTTGTATATTAAAGTGAACAAAAAATAATAATTCAGTAATTACAAGGCATGTGCCGTTAAAAAAATTAATAAATAATTTATTATTGTTAATGGATATATGACCAGGGTACGAACTCCGAAGGTAAAAAGAAAAGGAAATACCGATATTTACGATAAATACAGAAAGTAACGAAGCTGTCTGAGTCTAGCCACGATTCACAGCAAGACTGTCAGCTTCACCAGGCTAACGAAGATGCCTACAGGAATGGGGGCAGAATCAGGTTAGGAACACAGGAGATTAGAGTGGCGAAGAGAAGCTACTCTACAGAGCTGGAAAATCAGTTGTAGAAAAAAGCATACGAAATTCCAATAACCTTCTTGTTTCAGGTATCGGGTGGGTGGAGCTAAAAAATAATGCTGACCACTGACTGGTCAAATAGACTCGTGAAGAGAACGAAACAGTCCTGATTAGTGTCTCGGGTGTACGTCCCCCCCCCCTCGGTTTCATCCCATAAACAATCATTTTTGTTTTTTGTCATTAGTTTAAACTTAATTGGAGAATTTTTCGCAGGAGCCAAATCTGGCGAGTGGGGTGAGTTCATGCTGTTTTACGTGTGAGGAGCTCGGATGTGGTCCGAATGGCACCAGTTGAGGTACACAGGATGATGTCTTTTGGCACATTGACTTATGAATGGCGGTGCTCCCTGTGACTGTGCGAGGGCGGCGTTGCGCTGCCATCTGTTGGCCCGTTTTGGTAAATTGTGTACTGTAAATTGTTACATTACAGTTCATGACCCCATACTGGCTAGGCCACGTCTCGACTTACGATAGTCATCAGAACTCATCTCTATCGCAACTCTGGGAAGCCTGTATTTACTCTTACTCCGTTATAATGTTTCGGATGATAATGAATGAATAAACCTCCTAGGAGAACATGAGCTTGATGACCACAAGACTGTAAAAGATCTCCCATGTTGTGGCTCAGATACAAGATCAAGATACTCGAGAACGGACGTGGAAAATGTAACAATGAAATAATAAAAGCGCTAGAATCATCTCCGAGCGTAATTCATCAGTAATCTCGGAGCGCTCGGGTTCGGTAAAACGAACAGTGCGCTCTCAGTGCTCGGGGTCACGTAGAAACCCAGGCGAAGAATCCCTTCACACGAGCCGAGGACAGGACGGGTTCTATTCCAGGAAGACACTGAGCGTATTATTGAGGGAAAGTGTATAAGGGGCTCTTAGTTTCTCTTTTTTTTTCTCCATCCGTCCATCTCTCTCAGCCAAATCGGTGGCTATTAACATCAACCAGACAACGTTTTGTTCACCGCAGGCCTGTAATACTGCGCTATAACTGGGCGTGGCCTTCTGTAGTGCCGTACCGGTTTCTGAACCATGTTTACTTTGGAGGACGTTTCGGTTGCAGAAATAGACTTGCGGTTGGTTCCTGTGTTTGTTTACATTTTTTGTTTAAATCAGACAAATTTGGCAACAAAATAATACTGGCCTCGTACTTTCAGTGCCATGAGGACTTTACAAAATCTTTTTGGGGAATTTTTGCGCTTTTGTGTGATTTTCATTTATTTGTATAATTCTAAATCAAGGCTGCAGCACTCATGCGTCTGTTTTTTTGAAGCAGCTTCTGCACCTGACGCACAGCAACGAGTACTCGTCTTCTTTGATGGACCCTTGCGAGGTCTGAGTGGAACCTGTACTCAACACTGTACTTACTCAGTTTCAGGGTGTTACTGATTTTCCTACAGCCTCACCATCTTAGTGAAGAGCAACAATTCTAATCCTCAAATCCTCAGAGTCTTTACCATGAGGTACCATGTTGAACATCCAGTGTTCAGTTCGAGAGAACTGAACTCAAAGCACCAGATTTTAACTGCTCTAATACACACATTTGTATGATTCTGTCAAGCAGACAAAAACAGGAACATGATGAAGGGCGTGTGGCTTTTCACAAATACACGACGTACAGCTGTTATTACTGAGGGTGTACTTACTTTTGTACATTTCCCCAAATTTATAATTCATTCCCATAAATTCCTGATAAGAATCTATTTTCAAAATATCCCATGGAAAGTATCTGGCAAAGTTCCCACCTTTTTGCAAACCTGATGGTGCATCATAAAAACGGCTTTGTGTATCGTGTCATGTCCCGGAACTATCGGTTAAGGAATCGATCACCCAGACCGGTACAACGTCCTCATAGACAAGTGAGCACTCGTACTATTTCCACACCTTCCTCGCCTTTAAAAGGATCCATACATGTTGGATGAGCAGTGCTGCACAGCAGGGTGTGTATCCTTCTTTAGTTAAGCCATCCTCACACATTCCAGACAAATTCTCAACGCAAAAAAAAACCCTCAGCAACACAGGGTCGCTTTTTTTCAGTGTAAGCACGAACACTGTGGTGCGCCGATGCCCGTGTTTGATAAACAGCCAAGAGGATTCCAGGCATTCCAGCTTACGGGCTGTCACCATGGGAGACGCGTGGGTGTGTTAAAAAGCCACCTGCGATCTATCTTGCGGCCTGGACTTCAAGCCGGGACTCTCGCCATGTGTGTGGAATCAAATGAACGTCAGTTGCGTTCTCATTAAAAGACCGAAGACTTGCTCAGCTGATCATGTCTGAGGTACCCTGAAGTGTGGTGATGAGGGCGGCTTCTGAAAGACCTGAACAACTTGTTAAAAAAAATGTATGGTGGATGATCAGGTAGGAACCCCCCTAAGATTAGTGTGGGTGGTATCTTCCAGAAACGGTTAAGTCAAACAACTTGATCTGAATTCCCTCCCCCACTGAATGGTAGCCTCTGGAAAGCACAAAAATCGAGTCATAGATTGTGGTCAGGAGCAAACACCAGAAAGGAAATAAGCCGGAAATCCGAGTTGCCCTGCTTTCCTCTTCAGACAAATCCTTGACGTCTCCCCCACTCCCAACACCTCCCAGACTCCCCGGATCTGGCAAACACTCGGGCTTGCTGTCGAGTGTAACGGTAATGAATCATGCTTGAGGACGTCATACGGAGCTCTTTCGAGTTGAGGAGGGAAAGATCAGGCCTTCTGCACAGTGCAGGACTTCTTGCCTTTAGAGACTCCTCACACTCCCATGGCTACCAAAACCTCACGGTATCTGATTCGTCATTCCGGTAAAGCACGTCAGGCACGTGTGGATCGCCATTCCTTTCGCTTCTTTTCTTTTCCTTTTATTCCTTTCGCTTCTTTTCTTTACCTTTCATTCCTTTCGCTTATTTTCTTTACCTTTCCTTCCTTTCGCTTCTTTTCTTTACCTTTCATTCCTTTCGCTTCTTTTCTTTACCTTTCATTCCTTTCGCTTCTTTTCTTTACCTTTCATTCCTTTCGCTTCTTTTCTTTACCTTTCATTCCTTTCGCTTCTTTTCTTTTAAACCCATTTTGATCGGATTTTTTCGTCTGACTTTTCCAGCCGTATCTGGTTCTTCCGCAAACTGTTACCTCAAACTTGGAGGCACACAATTGTATAGGTTTTTTGATTCATGATATGTGTCCTTCGCTTGATCTAGAAGACCCAAACTTGTTCCAGCATGACAATGCCCTGTATAAGGATGTGCCTCTCCATAACTGAAACCGACGTGATTAACGTATAGTATTGGTGATGAATCGCAATGTGAAAGATACGTATGAAGCATCTCCCGAAACACTCAAACCCTTATTACAATCCGATTTTGATTTGATTCAACGCAATACAATTCAACACAGATATTCACTTTTATTTCTTTGTTAGAGACAGACAGCGAATCATCAGGCGTCTTTTGACTTCTAAGACATGGCCCTTTTATCAACAGGCGTTTGTAGTGCGAAATCTTTTTCTTTTATAAAACAAGACGTTCTTTTTTTCCTGTTGTGTCTCCAGGAAGATGCAGCTCTACCTCAGCCATGTTAATCTGTGTAGAAAATATTGGTCACTTTCTAAATAATAAAAGTTGAGTGCATCTACTAATAATTACATATCAATAAATAGTTTTCTTTACAGCAGCAAATGTGTTAAAAACGTTTTTAAATCCATGAATCAGTTCGTTACCTTTTATGCTGACGCACCAATGCGAACGTTGAATCTCATCATCCCTACCTTGTACGCAAAGCCAGCTTCATGAAGATCTGCTGTACATGGGTTGGAGCAGAAGATCTCCTGCTATAAAGCGCTAAACCTATTTGCCCTTCAGACCTCCCCTCCACCAGTACCGAACACCCTTGTGACACTCCACAAATCTCCTAGAACATCTTCCCAGAAGTATGGGGCTTATTATAGAGCAAATGGGGACTTAATATGGAATGGGATGTTCAAAAAGACCAGGAAAAAAAATAATTCCTCAAATATCTAAGAATTTGCAAACGTATGTATAAAGAGAGATGATTTTCAGTTTTACTGGTTAGGACTGAATGTGTGTGAAGATCAAGGCTACAATTTGTATCTATCACCTTATCTAGAATAAAAACCCGTCATTCTACTGTTATTGCTAAAGCAGGTGTGGCTCACACTCATCACTTTTACCCTAAAGATTTAGAGTAATTTAGCACATTTTCTCCTCCACACCCTGAAATGATCCACCCTGCTACAAGGTCCTGTGGCGTGACCAAAATGCACCTGGAGGGATCTCAATCCCGTTCTTCTGCTCCAGCACAGCTGAAATAATCAGGAGTGTGCATCAGAAGGGGTTTGATTTCTAAGCCCGAGTCCATGTTCGGATTAATTTGAACAAATAACCGCGTGGTATCTTTTTTTGTGTCGTAGTGCAGGAAAGTTTGAGCGAGCGATGACGTATTTTCAGTCATGTCGGATGTCCACAAACTTTCGGTGTATCTGCGCTCTCGAGCTAGCTCGTGGACAGATTTACGGCAGTAACGGATAAGAGAACGCAGCTGTCCCACAGGCTCAGAGACACGCTTCTAAAAATGAACACAACTGCAAACGGAAGCTCGCGTCCATCTTCTGAAGCCATGTCTGGGGCTAATTTTCTAACAAGAAACCATGATCAAAGCTCATGGATCTGCTTTCTGTTTTTTTCTCTCTCTTTTTCTTTCTCTCACACGTCTGGAGAGAAACACACTATACAGATAGACACCTGAACAAAAGATTGGATTGTGCTTCTTTTTTGAAATCCCATTCCACATTGAGTCTCTGTTAGCCCTGGTAATGAGCTCCACTCTACTGGAAAGAGGTTCCTCTAGATTTTGTGGAGATTTGTGGACATTCATTCATCCACACAGGTGAGTAAAGTCAGGCCTGGGGTGACGATTGAGTTCACCCTATTGGGGTTAAAAGATCTTCCATGTACACTATGACTTCAAGTGGCTTTTGGGTCTCAACAGGTTTTTGGGTCTCCTAGTTTCATGTTAAGGGAAGAATTTCATGCTCCAGCATCCAATACAGGTGTCCAAATACTTATGACTCAAGACAACAGTGATTTTATATTTTATATATACAGTACAGACAAAACGTTTTGGACACACCTTCTCATTCAAAGAGTTTTCTTTATTTTCATGACTATGAAACTTGTAGAGTCACACTGAAGGCATCAAGGGCTATTTGACCAAGAAGGAGAGTGATGGGGTGCTGCGCCAGATGACCTGGCCTCCACAGTCACCGGACCTGAACCCAATCGAGATGGTTTAGGGGTGAGCTGGACCGCAGAGTGAAGGCAAAAGGGCCAACAAGTGCCAAGCATCTCTCGGGGAACTCCTTCAAGACTGTTGGAAGACCATTTCAGGTGACTACCTCTTGAAGCTCATCAAGAGAATGCCAAGAGTGTGCAAAGCAGTAATCAAAGCAAAAGGTGGCTACTTTGAAGAACCTACAATATGACATTTTTCAGTTGTTTCACACTTTTTTGTTATGTATATAATTCCATATATAATTCCACATGTGTTAATTCATAGTTTTGATGCCTTCAGTGTGAATCTACAATTTTCATAGTCATGAAAATAAAGAAAACTCTTTGAATGAGAAGGTGTGTCCAACTATATCTATATAGATAGATAGATAAATATAGACACCCACACCCACACAAATATATAAATCTGCTTGACACGTTTAGTTCCAGGTCTTTAGATTTCGACTTGTCCAGCGCATGGGACATAAGGCATGTCGGAAACGTGGAAACGTGCAAAGCTCTGTGAAGAACCGCGGATCGTTTTCGCCTACGCTCAGCAGCCGGCCGGCGAAGTACGATCCAGAAAGTCTTTCTTAGACCTTGCAGTCTTACGTAACGAACGGGTTTGCGTCTCAGCACCTGCTGCTACATGCACACATGCTGCGAGAGCTCAACCGGCAGGTCTGGAGTGACGAGATGCGTGACTTCCTGAGGATGGAGTCTCTCACACACACTCACACACACACACACACACACACACACACACACACACACACACACACAGTCCATGGACGTGTCTGTCGGCCAGCTCTGATTTCAGCTTGCGCAGCAGGTTTTCCCGGAGAGAGGAGGAGGGGTGCTGAGTTTGTGATCTGGAGCTTGAGTGTGAGAACCTTCATGATTGAGCCGGTTTTTCAGTGAAACGTCTTTTCTTGATTTGTGTGTATAAAGATTGGTACGTCCTCTTTTTTTGAACATCCCATTCCACATTGAGTCTCAAAAAAAATTAATTAAAATTAAATAAAAAAAAACGCTCCTAAAATAACCTCCAGAACTCTGGGAAGATGTTCCACTCGGTTTTGTGCGAGATTCTTTCAGATTCTTTCGAGGCGGTCACTAAAGTCAGGTTCTGAAGTAGCTGAGGACATGAGGAGGCCTGGGATGCTGTTCACACTCATCCCTAAAGTTTGGAGACCTTCCACTACAAAACCATGGGAAACATATCTATGGTTCGGAGATCCGCAGAAGGAGTTTGACGCGGTTCGAAGCCACAGTATTGCTATTTCATAAATGTAGATCATTAAAGTTCTCTTGTAAACGAAGCGATTCTTTTTGATACCACCTCGTATATGAACAGAAGAAAAATAAAAATCACTGCGGTTCAAATGTCAAAACGCTTTGTGGAAAAACGTGTCGATTTCAGAGCGACTCTGCTCGAAGCCTCTCTGTTCCTCTGAGCCAAAGCGGACGAGGAAACTGAACTGGGCCACGCCATGGAGCACACGCGGAGTCATTTATTACAGGATGTTTATGCGACGAAAGCGAAGCAGATACGAGAGCGTGCCGATAAGGGCGCATTCTTCGTGTTCGGAAGACGGAAAAAAAAAAAGGCGATCCCTCGCTCATAATTGCACCGCAGGCATGAACACGAGGAACTCGGCAGGAATGCACGCGCTTGCTTTATTGCTACATCTTGAACTAATGCACTTCTAATGTATGTCGTGGACGGCGATCTCCTATAGCTATAGGGCTTAATGTAAATTATATATATTATATATACACAGCATTTTTACTGGCAGTGTGGAATTATGGGAAATGTTCTTCATGCATCAACACAGAATTCAGGAAATTCCGGGCAGCAGAAAGCATCACCATCCCGTCTGACATCACTGCTTTTGATACAACGCGTGTGTGTGTGTGTGTGTGTGTGTGTGTGTGTGTGTTGGAGATTCAGGAATAGCCGAGCAGCAGGAAACAGGAAGTGTGGCACTGTAAAGAGAGCGTGAGCCGGACAGGATAAGAGGAGAAACGCCGGACTGGAGGAAACCCAAAATTGGAGATCCAAGTCTCTCTCTGAGAAACTGAGTGCATTTCCACCGACCTTATGGGGCATATTTAATAAAACGCTTAATTTGAATAACAATTCAATCTCTCTCTCTCTCTCTCTCTCTCTCTCTCTCTCTCTCTCTCTCTCTCTCGGTAGTCTGACAGACGTGAAGAAAACTCAAACTTCGCCAATTTGTTTCCATGGTAACAAGCTGCCAAGACTCACGAATTCATCGACTAATGCATTTGCCCTGATGTAACCTGCTGGAATGTAACTGGAATGTTCACGTTCAAATCAAACTCCGCCCTCTTTTTCTCACTGCCGACCAATCAATTCAGACCTATTCTGAAATTCTGCCTAATCCTGTTGAATAAACCAATTCCTGCTTATTCCTGAGAAAATTCTGACCAGCTGCCACTGATTCTTGAGAAAATTCTGCCGTGCTTTGAGAATTCCTCAGGAAATTCTGCCTAATCCCGCTTATTTCTGAGGAAACTGCTCAAGCCTGCTAATTCCAGAGAGAATTCAACCAATGCTTGCTTATTCCTGAACAAATTCTGCCCAATCCCATGAATTTCCAAAAGGATTCTGCCCAATCCCGCAAATTCCTAGGGAAATTCCACCAATTCCGACGTAATCCTGAGGTAAATCTACTCAATCCTGTGCGTCATGGAAGAACCTTGGATGTCTCCGACTCGTCAATCTTTATGACTCGTAAAATAAATAGATCCTTGTCGTAGATGTCTGTGGGTTTTTTTTTCTTTTTACCACAGTCTCAGCTTGTTTACTGCAACATGGCCGGACATGCAACACGAAATGCAAAACCAAACAGATATCCAAAAAATAAACGTGTTACTGAAACAATTTCTACGTGCCAAAGAGTCGCTTAAATTCCAGGTTCACCATGGCGCCTCGTAAGAAATATCACGACCAATCACATTCACTAGTTCCCACCATTCCCACTCATCCCTGAAGAAATATTCTGACCAATCCACGTTCACTCCAAGAAATTCCAATTAATCCCAATTAGTCCACAATAAACTCCAACCAGTGACACTCACTTTGAATACATTCTGACTAAATCACATTCCTTCACTTAGAACTTCTGCCAAATTCCCACTAAATCCTGAGGAAATTCTGCCCAATCCGTCTGACTCCTGAGGAAATTCTGCTCAGTCTGACTAGTTTATGAGGAAATCCTGACAATCCCGCTGTTTCTGAAGAACAGAACAGAACCCAATCCCATTAATACTAGACAATATTAAAAATGGTTCCTCTTTAATCACAGTGAGGGCAAGAAATGTCGACCAATCACAGTCAGCTGGATAACTCCAAGAGATTATGAGGGATAGATTGCGTGCTAATTTCTCAGAGTGATCCGGATTAGTCAAAGTGAGGGTCACCATTTCTCGGAGTGACTGGGATTGATCAGAAGGTCTTTGGGAACAAAAGGGATCAGTCAAAATCTCATTGGAGGAGAAAGTGAGATTCATCAGTCTATTTAAGAGGATGAGGTTAAAGACCTTTTGAACAATCCAAAGCAATTATGATTAATCCCGACGGGCCTAGCAGTTCCTTCTTGGTTGTATCTGCTCATGGTGCTTTGTGATGTACGAAGGGGGTTTTCGGTGTGGTGGTAGGACCACCCGCTTCATTTCTTCATCAATTTAAGCACAGCTATAAGAAGAATAACAAGTGTATGCCCACCGGCCCGCCCACACACACACACACAAACACAAAGCATGAGAGAAAGCTAGAGTGCATGTCTCTTGTGGTTAAGTCTGAGAGGAAGAGGTTTGGAGATGTTCAAATGTAGATTGGCGCTAACTTTTTGGCGCCACAAACGTATCGGCTAATCAGCGGTGAGGCTTCAGCTGCATTCTGCATTTCTGGTTTTGCTGAGCGAGCAGAGATGCTCATGAAGGCATACACAAACTGCGCATACGCGCACACACACACACACACACAGACACACACACACAGACACAGACACACAGACACAGACACAGACACACAGACACAGACACACAGACACAGACACACACAGACACACACAGACACACACAGACACACACACAGACACCTGGCTGGAAGCCTCCACTCGGCAGCGTATTCTAAAGTCACAAAGGTGACCCATTTTGAAGCACGAGAGTTTAATTGGACGCTCTGAAGTCTTGGTGAAACGCAGAAGTGGTGCAACAACGTGACGCAAGCATGATTTGTTGAAACGGCTTACAAAAAAAACAAAAACGACACGCTAATATACTGATTATTAGCATATAACCTAGCGATTTATTTAAGTTCAACAGATGGTAAAAGAGCAATCTAGAAGACATGGTCTCTACCGAGTGGAATTCGTCCCCCTGGACAACAACTGTTAGCTCCAGCTATTACGGTGGTTTATTCTTACCAATCCTTCCAATTCTTGAAGAAATATTCTGCCCAATCCATGTTCACATTCTAAGAAAATCTAAATAATCCAACATTGTGACCTTTTTTTTTTTTTTTTTTTTTTAAACAAAGAATCCTGTTGATTTCTGTGGAAAATTCCAACTAATTCCTGAGGTAACTCTTACCAATATTACCACTTTTTGAGAAAATCCTCCCCAAACCCGCTACGTTCTGAGGAAAATCTCCCCAAACCCGCTACGTTCTGAGGAAAATCTCCCCAAACCCGCTACGTTCTGAGGAAATCCTCCCCAAACCCGCTACGTTCTGAGGAAATCCTCCCCAAACCCGCTACGTTGAGGAAATCCTCCCAAACCCGCTCGTTCTGAAATCCTCCCAAACCCGCTCGTTCTGAGGAAAATCTCCCCAAACCCGCTCGTTCTGAGGAAAATCTCCCCAAACCCGCTTCGTTCGAGGAAATCCTCCCAAACCCGCTTCGTTCTGAGGAAATCCTCCCCAAACCCGCTACGTTCGGAGGAAATCCTCCCCAAACCCGCTACGTTCTGAGGAAATCCTCCCCAAACCCGCTACGTTCTGAGGAAAAACTCCCCAAACCCGCTACGTTCTGAGGAAAAACTCCCCAAACCCGCTACGTTCTGAGGAAAAACTCCCCAAACCCGCTCGTTCTGAGGAAAAACTCCCCAAACCCGCTACGTTCTGAGGAAAAACTCCCCAAACCCGCTACGTTCTGAGGAAAAACTCCCCAAACCCGCTACGTTCTGAGGAAAAACTCCCCAAACCCGCTACGTTCTGAGGAAAAACTCCCCAAACCCGCTACGTTCTGAGGAAAAACTCCCCAAACCCGCTACGTTCGGAGGAAATCCTCCCCAAACCCGCTACGTTCTGAGGAAAAACTCCCCAAACCCGCTTCGTTGAGGAAATCCTCCCAAACCCGCTTCGTTGAGGAAATCCTCCCAAACCCGCTACGTTGAGGAAATCCTCCCAAACCCGCTTCGTTGAAATCCTCCCCAAACCCGCTACGTTCTGAGGAAATCCTCCCCAAACCCGCTACGTTCTGAGGAAATCCTCCCCAAACCCGCTACGTTCTGAGGAAATCCTCCCCAAACCCGCTCGTTCTGAAATCCTCCCAAACCCGCTACGTTCTGAGGAAATCCTCCCCAAACCCGCTACGTTCTGAGGAAATCCTCCCCAAACCCGCTACGTTCGGAGGAAATCCTCCCCAAACCCGCTATGTTCTGAGGAAAACCTTATTCTGCTATTTTTTTTTTTAGGACATTCTACCCTATTCTGCTAATTCCTAAGGAATTACTTACAAATCCGCAAAAATCCTGACCAATCTTGCTAATCCCTGCCAGTTAGCTGCTAGTTGCTGCTAATAGTAGCTATTTAAACACGAGTTAAAACGTTTGTCAGGTGGTGTTGTTTGAAGAAAGTGAATCGATTGAGAGAAGAAACAAAGTCATTGTCACTTTCCCACAGCTGACCGACCTTATAGACAGTAACAACAGTGCTCTATTCCTCTTACACCACAGCTCGTATTTAAGTAACAGATTAGAATAGAGTGGGGAAAAAATGGATGTGGCAACAGAAACGCCGTGCTAATCAACAAGCAGTGCTAGGTTTTGTGAAATGCCCGTTATCAGGATGGGATTAAAACTTTATTGACTCTATATATCTTATCACTTGCATTATAGCAGCTATAAACAGACTTTCCCCATACCAACTTCTCTAGAATTGTCTCCTGCATCAAGTAAAAAAAAAACCTAAATTTGTCAGACTGGTGCACGGCTCTGACACTGGAGACGCCTTCTATATAACCTTAATTCGGCCTGTGTACGCATATATTTGAATAAATGTAGGAAAATAATTAACGTGTGCTTCTCCTGCACTTTTCCTGCGAATGATCCGGATTTTAACACACCGCACATTTCGAGTTACTAAACAAGGTTCTTATTTCATGATTTGCGGTGAAATTAAATGACGATTCTATCGAAAACCGTGATACACATTTGATAGAAATATCGCGATACGACATCGATTATCGACCAACACCCCGATCAAGTCTACAAATCGACCAAATTGAGCTTTTCTACGTGTAAAGACGTAAATACAGATGTTGAGACACGATATAAAGATAGAAAAACATTCATATTTAATCAACAAAAATGCAATTTTATTCCCTAAATTATTTATGAGAAAAAAAGAAATCTGCTAGCAAATAAACGGCTAGTTCTCGGTCCTCTGCTAATCGGAGCAGCCAAAATAGGACACATTATGACTCATTTCTTACATAGAAATGATCGAAATTTAACCCCAACATAAAATTATTTATATTTTTTTTTTATTTAAGCGTGTTACACGATGCTAAATCGTCTTATTACACCCAAAGCGAGATGTGATTAGCCGTGCTCTGTCGTTCCGAGGTTTCTTGCTAGCGCACAATAACAACTTTGGGTTTTAGTCGACGCTTTTAATTGGGGGGAAAAAACCTACAAGTGAGTATTTTCTCCTTTTTAAAATGCACATAATAGAGAAAAATGACCAAATGAGCTTTAAATGAATCATTTTTAATATAGATGATGTTCGCTATGCTAGCGGTGTCATGCTAGCGGTAGCCGCTTTGCATGAGGGTTGCCAGATTGAAACACCCCATGGTAATATTATTACTAATTTTTTTCACTATTATTGTTTAGTTTAAACTTTATACAATTCATCACACCAAAGCAAAGACAAGAAAGTCAAACGTGTTATTATGGAAAAGGATAAATTGTCAATTATAACATAAGAATCCAGCTAATCCGAGTCAGGGGTTTTACCCAACATGGCAACCCATGGTTCTGCACCGGGTTAGGTTAACCGCAGGAATGTCAACAGGAAGGGAAATGGAGCGAATATTATAGTAATATTATACATAGTATTATAAATTACAATAATAATGAGCTGTTGCTGTATAATAATAAATCTATAATAAATGAATGAGACTCTCAGACCTGCAGCTCGGCTCTCTCCAGCTCCCACTGCGCTCTCTCCAGCTCGAAGCGGGCCCACTCGTGCTGGAGGAAGTGCAGGATGCCCGGGATGCTATAGTGAGCCCTGACCGCCTCCGCGCCGTTCCCCTCGGCCACAGCGCCCTTTCCTGCTCCGCCGCTCGGCAGCCCCGAGTTGCTGCCGTTGTTGTTGTTGTTGAAGAACACACCGGGCCCTGCATGCTCGTCCATGGCCTGGCCGCGGGTCTCTTGCACTTAAAAAAAAAAAATCCCCTCCCAACCACACAAAAACCCTTTATCTTAATTTTCTTCCTTCCTTCCTTCCTCCTTCTCTCCCTCCGTATTTCTCTCTCCCACCGTCTCCCTCGCTCTTCTCTCCGCGGTTTTCCGCGCGTCGTCACCGGCTCCGCTTTTGTCTCCGCTTCGCTCCGAGCCGACTCATGCCTCTGACAGCCAGCTGTCACTCACAGACGCTAAAGGCACGCACGCACGCCAAGCCACACCCACACAACATACACCGGAAGTGCACCTTGATTCATCGTGGGATTTGTAGTTCTCCGCGGATTTGTAGTTAAACCGTAACGTGGTGATATATATACTTCGTCAATAAAACACGCAGTAACGCCCTCGTGACGTCATGAAGAATCCAATTAGTTTTGAATAGAACAGTTTCACTTCCGACGCTTTTACACACGCAAACTATTCAACAACTAATTCAGTCTTTTAATTATTCTACCTGTGATAGATAGATAGATGATAGATAGATAGATAGATAGATAGATAGATAGATAGATAGATAGATAGAGAGATAGATAGATAGATAAGCGGTGAAATGGTACATGTAATAGTACTGAAATATGTCAGTACAGGGCTTACTGTTCAGTGCACACGTGTACCGAATACAATCCTTTTTATATGCTGAACATAGTAAAAAATTGGAGTTCCCTCAGGAACGTATTAAGTGACGGACCACAAGTTTGTTTATTATATTAATTAAATGCACTTTGAGTGCTCTTTACTATTATTATTATTCAACTTGGAAACATACGCAATGCCAGGTGTAAAAAAAAAAAAGAAACTAGAGTTAGCGCAGTGTCACTGTAAAGCTGCTTTAAGACAATGTCCATTGTGAAATTAACTTGACTTCCCTTTACTTGTCTGTAGTTACTCACTCCGTACTGGAAATACGATTTGTTTTGCGCATGCATGAAAACGTTAAAGAATTCATAGCACTAGCATTAGCAGCTAACCAGGAAGTGGCTATCGGATAACACTAGCACTATGGATTCTTTATGTCCCACAAGAATTTCACTTAAAATGACAAAATCCTGACAATATATATATATATACACACACACACACACACACACACACACACACACATTTTAAAATCTGGTTTTGTCTCATTCATAAATTCTGAAATGGTAATTTCACTGTATGGGCAAAAGTTTGTGGACACCCGACTGTGAGATTCATGTGTGTGCTACTTTATGAGTTGCTCAGTAGCTGCTAGTTTTATAACCACAAATGACTGTAAAAGACAGTAAAAAGAGCATCACTCATCATCTCACTCTTCAGTGTTCTGTAGTGTTTAAAGACTATAATCACACTCTTGATGTCACCTAAATAATGATGGGTTCCACTTTTGAGTCTGGTTTCTCTTAAGGTTTCTTCCTTATAACATCTAATTGAGTTTTCCCTTCACCACAGCCTCCACAGCTGCTCATCAGTGATAAATACACACCATTCACCTTTTAAAATTCTGTAAAGCTGTTTTAAAACAATGTCTGCTGTGAAAAGTGCAATAGAAATAAACTTGACTAGATTTCGTCTTTCATCTACGGTCTGTTTTTGGTTCTTAAGTGGTGAAACTCGGTCGTGCTGGCACTCGGGACAACCTTCTCTATGTGAAAATGTAAATCTCAGCTTAAATCCTGATTATTCACCCAACATTATCAGCCATCATGTGTCTTTATACCGTGCATCAAATAAACACTAATCTACATTAAGTCTCCATTTGCTGTTATAAGTTCCACTCTTCTGGCAAGATGTTCTACAAGATTTTGTGGAGATTTGTTCAGCTACAAGGGTGTTGTATGTGAGGAGGTCTGAGATGTAGGCGAGGAGGTCTGGGGTGCCGTTCGCATTCATCCCAAAGGTATTCGATTGAGGTTGAAGCTCTGAAGCAGTAGATCTCTAACCAAATATATGGAGCTGGAACAGGTTCGGGTCTCCTAGTTCAAGTGAAGAAAAAAATTTCATACTCCAGCATCCAAAGACGTCCTGTACAATTGTTTTTTTTTTTTCAAATTTGGGGTAACAGTTTGGAGACAAATCACAAATGGCTGAAAAAAAAATCAAAGGTCTCAAAAATACAAGAAAACGAATGAATGATGTATTGTTTTTTTCTTTATTGTGATCATCTACAGAGATTTTTTATTAATCGGTGGATCTGAGGACGAGGATCTCATGCGACCCGCGTCACGTTTGTTCGTCACACCGACGCTAAACCTGAACGATAAAACAATGAACATGTGTGCAGCTTCACCGGAACTCCTCACTGCTGAAATAAATAACAGGAGAGATCAATACCTGCTGATATTTACAGCCACGTTGAACTCTTTACACGCGAGACTGAACCAAGCAGCAGTGCACAAACACGTGCGCTCTTTCACCCTCACACACACACACGCACACACACGCATACATACATACACACACACACACAGACACACACACACAGTGTCGGACTTCATAAAATGTTTAAAAAGCAGAGATCTGTCGTCCACACGTCCACGAAACAAACTCATAGAACAGTTACGGAGTCACGAAACGTGCGACAAAAAACGTGCGGAAAAGACTGAAGGATTAAAAAAGAAACGAGGCGGAATGAAAGACAGGTTTCATGACAAAGTGCTTCTACGATGATTTCCTCTGATTAAGGTGCAGAAGTGAAAGGTATACGGACTCGACGAGATTCTCTCACACACACACACACACACACACACACACACACACACACACACACACACTTTCATATTCAAACCGTTTGGTCTCCAAAAAAACGTAACAAACTAAAAGAAGCTAGTCTTGAGTTTGATAGTGGGCGTGGCCTGCACAGTGGGCTGGGCCTGTCTGGCTGCGGCCTTGGCTTTGCTGCTCTCCTGATTGGCTCTGATGGCCGCCTCGAGGCGGGGCTTAAGCTCGGACACCGCCCCGATTACGGTTTTGAAGGCGGCGGGGTAGAGCGGCCCGATGCGCATCAGGTTCTGCAGGGCGAATTCGTGAAGGGCCTTGGAGGTGGGCGGGGCTGAGGAGAAGGTGTTCTCATCCAGCAGGTAGGAGATGAGCGTGGGCACCAGCAGAGCCAGCAACTGAACACCTAGGTTAATAAAAAAAAATAACGAATAATCATCCTATTATAACTGATTTAAATATTTTTATTAGGAGGTTGACCAACAAACGAATAATCAAACGATTTTTTCGGTTTTAAAATGAATACTGGATTTGAAAAAACATCACATTCCATGTATAATAATACTGAAAGAATAATACTGAATTATGAGTGTGCTAAATAAAAAATATGAATATATTTATTAATAAATATAAAGTATATAATTGATAAATGATAAATAATAAATATAATATTGCGCTCTCTGTGCAGTTTTACAGGTAAAAACAAACAGCACGTGGCCTCAGTGATTCGCCTCTAGAGGCGCTCTTGTAATGACAGAGAACTGGAAGCCGGAAAAACTATCGGTATGGATTTCTACAAGTTTTTTTGTTTGTTTTTTTTAAACATATTCGCATCTGTAAAAAAATATTTTATTTACATTTAGACAGTGAAATTCAAAGTTATAAATTATGTTACCACTTGAAATAAAATCTGGAAATAAAACCGCGAGAACAGTGCGATTTGTTAAAGATAAATTTGTGGTTAACGTATGAGTGTCACCTCCTGAAGTGTGATAACAGCTGTGGTGATAAACCGAGCGGCAGAACAAAGCTAAGAACCCACAAACGTGTGCTTGGTAAGAACACTCTCGTTACATATACATATATTACAATTAGCATTTGATGTGCTTTTGATTTTATTTAAAAAGTGACCAGTAATTGATAAACAATATTTCCCATTGATTTCTCGTCACCACTGCTGCTACGTGAATATGACGTATCACAACGTCACCTAAGAGTCATATAGAATACAGATCAACATGGCAGAGGTAGAGCTGCATCTTCCTGGAGACACATCATCTGTTTTTATTTGATCTTTTTTGCACTACAAAGGCCTGTTTGTGCATTAGAAGTCAGAAGGCTTGATGATTTGCTGTCTGTCTGAACCATATTGAATTGCATAGCATCAGATTTTTCTATTGCATCGTATTGTATCGGATTGTAACGGGGTGAATCGTACTGCATCGAATCTTTCACTGCTTTGTGTGTATCTTTAATGTATCGTATCGTTGGAGAGGATGCATATCAGAGTGGACGGGGACGGGGTGTGAACTCACGGTTCTGCTCCTCGCCGAGCCCCACCAGACCCTCGAGCACACGGACCCCCTCCTGCAGGGCATGCAGCTCGGCCGGGTTGGAGGGTCGCGAGCGCTCTGCTGCCTTCAACTTCTCCACCAGGGTGGGAGCCAGAGCGTGGATGTAGGGGGTGGAGAGAGCTCGCACCGAATGCTGGAACACGGACAGGAGCAGCTGGTAACCCCGAGCCTGCACCTACACACACACACACACACACACACACACACACACACACACACACACACACACACACAATCTCAAATGCAATCCTTTTTACGTGTGGAACATAGTTACAATTTGCGTTCCTTCAGGAATGTATTAAATGGCGGACCAAAATGTTTTAAAAGTTTACTCTTCGCTCGACTCTTTAAACACAGTGATTATTAAACTTGAAAACACGCCAGAGGTTTAAAAAAGAAACTAGAGTCAGCGCAGTGTCACTGTGTCACTGTATTTTTTTTATATTATAAAATATTATTTTATATATTCATTAAAACAAGCAGGCATTTAATAAATTATTTTTTTTTTAAATAGCAATTTTAACTTGTTGCACCCCCCCCCCCATCCCCCTACTCTACTGAAATTGAACAAAAAAAAGAAAAAAAGAAAAACATACAGAAGGTGACTGAAGATATATTACACAACACAACAGTGCTGTTCACACAGAATCTTGAATTCACACCCAAAAGCTCATGAGTGACTTGTGAACCTGATGGTGTGTGTGTGTGTGTGTGTGTGTGTGTGTGTGTGTGTGTGTGTGTGAGAAGTACCAGAGGGTCAGTGGAGTTGAGGGCGTTTCGGAATTGCTCCATGCACCCCTTCTGTAAGCTGGTGACTCCGAGCAGCTCGGAGCCGGCGGAGACGAGGAAGAGAGTGATGGCCGTCAGCATGCTCACCTCGTCCACACTGGGTCTGGACTCATCTGATGGGGGAATGAGGGATAGATGGAGGGATGGAGAAATAAAAGAACAGAGCGGTCATTGGTATCGATGAGTATTTATAGTTTTGGACATTAGAAGTGTGTGCATCTCTCTCTCTCTCTCTCTCTGTGTGTGTGTGTGTCTCTCTCTCTCAATCTCTGTGTGTGTGATTTTAGTGTGTGTGTCTCTGTCTGTCCTACTCTGTGTGTTTCTTAGTGTCTTCTAAAATCTCACCACACTGTGTACGTGAGCACAGACTGTCTCTTCTCACTGTACATGCTGACTAAGTGAGAACTGTGTGATAGTGTGTGTGTGTGTGTGTGTGTGTGTGTGTGTGTGTGTGTGTGAGATGATCTCACCAGGCTGCGAGTACTCTAGCACAGATGCCAGGCTGCTCCTCACCAGGCTGCTCCACTGCTGCTGGATGTGCTCCACACGGCCCAGCTTAGACGTGATGATGGTCTTGATGGCCTGCAGGGCGGCTGAGACCGGCGGAGACACCGTGCCGTCTGGCGTCTTTACCGCCGTCTCCTTCAGGACCCCGCAAACCAGGAACAGCACCGTAGGCAGGATGGTCATGCTTCCTGTTAGCAGGAGAGAGAGAGAGAGAGAGAGAGAGAGAGAGAGAGAGAGAAAGAGGCATAAGGCAACTGTATTCACACACATAAGCTAGAAAAAGTGTGTGTGTGTGAATGTGTGTGTACCTGCAGGGGAACACAGCGAGGGCAGTTCTCCCAGGATGCCCACAGTGACGGCGAGCAGGCTTTTGCTGTGCTCAGAGAGCTGCTGGGGTTTCGCGGGAACGTGGCTCGGCGAGTCCGTGACTTTGGTGTTGATCCGTGGAAGGTGACGCACCAGGAGGAAGACGAGCAGCTCCATGGCAGCAAAAACCAAAGACTTCCCCGGCTGGAGCTCACCAGAATCTCCGCCCTCTCCCAGGAGGCGGGGCAAATCCTTCTCCCCGACTTCCTCGGTACCTGGAAGAGAACAAGTTTACAGGAATACGTGTAAAAGACGTGGGAACAGGGTGATACGTGACCAAGTGATGTCGTGATAAAACGTGGTGCAAACTCACTCTCTGAGCTCCGGAGTTGATCCAGATGTTCTCGAGCCGAGCGGATGGTCTCCTGCACCACGGCCGTGACCTGCAGCTGGACGCTCGGAGGGTCACGTGTGAGTAACAGCCTGTGCAGGACGTTTAGCAGCTCCACGGCCAGCAACTACCACACACACACACACACACACACACACACACACACACACACACACACACACACACATTTCCAACATTGTTATAAATAGACACCACATAAATACTCAGGCTGGTATGAGTGTAAATGATCGCTGACCTGATCTTCTGCTATGTGTTTCCGAGCCCGTGGACACTCAAGCAGCGTGCTGAGGGCCTGCAGACACGACATCACCCGCTCGATGGGTTCCTCAGGCCTCGGGAAGCACAGGAACTCGATAGTGACGCCTGAGAGCCACAACCGACGAGATCATACTTTTATTATACGCTACTTATGGACGATTTTAACGAATGGAAAGATTATTACACTGAATCTCACTCAATTTTCTAAATCTTATATTAATCCACAAAATAATGCATTAATGATCTTTTCTCATCAGCGTGTTCAGTACCCAAGAGCAGATGCATTCTGTCTTTAACCAGCTCATCGTGGCTCTTCCCGGAGGCAGGAGGACCCTGAGGAAAGCCGGGAGGCCCTGCGCTGGTGGCACTCTGGGGCTCCTCGGGACACTCGAGGGCCCCGAAGTCGGTCGTGCTGAGCCAGAGAGCGACGGCGTGCAAAATGGGGGCCCATGAGCTTCGGTAATGGAGACGCGCAGTGTCGATGGTCTCGGGAGTGTAGAACGCGCCGCCTGCACACAGAATCAGAATCGGAGGGTTTATTGGCCAAGTGTGTTGGCACACAAGGAATTTGTTTATATATTATGTTATATATATATATATTTTAGGGGTGACCTCGAATTTGGAGGAACCTGATTCGTCCAAAATTGTATCAGTTTTAAATCTGTGCAGGAGTGTTATGATACAAGGATCATGCTATTTTGGTTATATGGAGGTGCTCAATGTCTTATTTTACATAAAATTACTTGTTTTTCTCGCAATAAGTTAATATACAGACTATTATCATAATGCAGTACATAAATCATTTGATATAAATGAAATAAATAAAACAAAACTCTACCGAAAAATCTTTTTGAAATCACTAAACATTTGTTTTACCGATACCCTGAGTCTCAAATCAGCACCGAAATCCACTACGGCGCGCACGTCCTGCAATTAAAACCGTCCGTGCGGAAACATAGCGAAAGTTCAAGAATATTTTGTCTTCATGCTCCATGTTGAGTTTGGTTTTCTCTCATTATAAACATACATTTGCATAAATCATGAATATTTGTCTGTGCGCGTGTTGATTGGAGTATTAAAAACTTGGAAAGGGTTTATTTAAAGTACATTCAGAATGGATAAAAATATGCGATTAAGTTTAATCAACTTTTAACAATTAACTCATGACAATCACGCAATTAAATATTTTAATTAATTCACAGCCCAAATATATATATTTACATAGATATAAATATACACTCAGAGGAATACAATTGTACAAAACGTCTCTGGATGCAGAAACATGAAATTTTCCCTTCACCCAAACCTGTTCCAGTGTGACACAAAAGTGCACAAGGTCAGCTCTATGAAGATCTGCTGTACATGGGTTGGAAGTTGTGGAAGATCTCCTGCTATAGAGCTCTGACCTTTAACCCTATTTAACACGATAAATGTGAACGCTGACTGAACCCTAGGCCTCCTCACCTCACCTACAGTTAATTGTATTGTTTTACTCTGAGTGTCTCCTCACAACAAGGTTAATGAGTAAAAAGCCGGCATGTGAAGGTAATGGAATGTGTATTTGAGGTGAGATGAGGTGAGGTGAGGTGAGGTGAGGTGAGGTGAGGTGAGGTGAGGTGAGGTGAGGTGAGGTGAGCTCTACCTTCAGGAGGCAGCTGGCTGGCGAACTCTGCCGGCAGCGTGAGCAGAGCGTAATCTCTGAGAGCGGCGAGCCACAGGCGGCTCAGACACGGCAGCTCGGGCTGCACCAGCGTGATCAGACTGTCCGCGGGGAGCACGTCGCCTTCTTCCCCAACGTCCTCCTCGTCTTCGTCGTCCTCGCTACTGCGCACGGGGGGCGCCGGCCTCGACTCCGCCTCCTTCTTCAGCTTCATCGCCACCACGTAGACCTGAGGGAGAGAGGGGAAGTTTCATAGTCAATGATTTGATTAGCTGATGAAGTGTGTGTGTGTGTGTGTGTGTGTGTGTGTGTGTGTGTGTGTTCGTCACCTCGGCCCAAGCCTTGAGCACGGCCAGTTTCTCCATAGTGGTGGCGCTCTCGCTGTACAGCTGGCTGGACGAGCCTTTACCCGCCTGCACTTTGTCCAGAGAAGACACCAGCAGGTTGTGAACACGGCGCAGGTCGTTCAGGTCGCTCACTACACCGCTGCCGATCCAGGCGCTGCACACCTGGCACACGTGATGGAAATTATGGGATTTAGCTTGTTTTTTTATTTTCCCGCTTTCTTTTTTTTTTTTGCAGTTCCTGAGAATATTCGGTGGAGGGCCATTAGGATCAGCGAGGCCTTCCTTAGAATCAGAATCACTTACATTTTAATTTATTTTCCCATTAATATATATTAAATAATTCCCAATGCTCCATTCTGTTCGTTCATGTCCGGGTGTAATTTTTACGTTGTTTTCTATGAGCCGCCACATCGCGCTGCCGTGAGACCTTCGGGAAATGAACGGCGCACGCTTTTGGGGGCTTCAGAGCTATTGGAGCGGTTCCCTTTAACCTGAACAGATGGACTCGGAGACTCGCGGACTCCGAGTCCATCTAGCAGGCGTTCGATGATGTCGGAATGTTCACATTTCGTCCCCTTTGCTTTACCTGGCAGGCTTTGGCCGTGATGTCGGAGGGAGTGTCAGGAGAGAATGCGGGTCGAAGAGCTGCGCCGACCTGAACGTGAGAGAAGAGGGAAAAAAAACACGGGTTAGTGGTGAGGCTCAAACACCTGTGCATAATCTGCATTAACAAGCAGAGGTGCGAAAGCCTTTTACATTAATGCACTCGTTCTTATAGTTGCCATAACGACAGTTCATTTGCGGGGATTTACGACGAATATTGAACTCAATGTACATTTGATGAATGATGAAATTTCCGTCTGTGTTTTAAAGAATTGCACAGACAAATTAGAACTCACGTTAGCCTGGTACTGTTCCAAGATCACATGACCGGGAAACTCGGGCTCGGGCACCGAGGCGAATTTCTTAATGATGTCCTCGAGAGCCTGCAGGCCGGCCATGCGCAGCTGGTGACTGTGATCCGTGGCAGCCATGAAGGCCATCCGAATCAGATCAGACAGGTGCAGGACCAGGAGGTCACCTGTGAGGAAAACAATCAGATGTGTTAAAATCGGTTACAAATAGTGGTGAAAGAATATATTGATACATGTGAGTATTGCGATATTCCGTTAGGCGATACTCAAAAACGCAATATCGGTATTAAAGAGTATTATTTTATACCTTATTTTAAGGTATAAAAATAAGTTTAGTTTTAAGTTCTATATCCTGACCGCTAGATAGATAGTGGTTTTCTTATCTGTGAACGTAAACAGTACCAGCAAAAGCGCAGGGTACTAATGTTAGCGTTAATATCCACCTGTTTTCTGGGGGCGCTGTAGTCAAAACGATTAGCTTCCGCCAGAAATAATATGTGTCATAAATGTGTTACGTTTACATGCGTTGTGGTTTTGGCAAAAAAATGTAAAAATGAGAAACATCCCAATACATCACCTTGCTTACAGTAACGCAACGTATCGTATCGCAAACCCTGTATCGTGATGCGTATCGTATCGGCAACTCCTTAATTAAAAACAGTCTAAATCTGATCGTTTGGGTTACGCGGCATCGCTACAATGTCACCTTTAGGGTTTTTTGCTTTGGCGGTGCGAGCTGCAGCCAAGTCGAAGTGGGTTTTGTCGGCGTTTTCGCACAGGTGGATGATGCGGCAGAGGCAGTCGGCGGCGAACACTCGAGTCACCCAGCGCGGGGCGACAGACGGCTTCGACTTGTCGTCCTCGCCCAGCCCCGTGAACATGATGTCGTCGTCCATTTCGTCCTTCTTCTCCGAGTCTTCGTCTTTTTCCACCTCGAACGCCACCGCGCCTCCCACCTCTGAAATGAGACAGGAGGAGGCAGTGATGAGTTATCATTATTACCAGTTATTCATCATTACCAGTGTCGGACAGTAAGGAAGTGAATGAAATTGGTTACTGTACTTAAATAGCGTTTTTTCATTCTGAAGTTTTTCCATTTGGGGAGACTTTTACTTCACTACATTTCAAAAGTTAAATCTCAACCACATTTCGTTCCTTTTTATTAATATGTGGATTAAAAAGTGGTCAAAGTTTAATTAAATGAATTAAATAACAAATACTTTGAAAATTTAATCTCAGGCTTTAAATAAATCACTTTATAATGTAGAAATAGTAAAAGTAAATAAATACATACATAAAATAAAAAACCAATGCAACAAATAAGTGTCTTAATAATAATAAATAGACCAAAAGATTAATTAAGTGGAAATCTGAGGTTTTTAGCGTTTAGTGCTGTGTATTGGGAAAAGGTCTGGGATCCTGCTATGCTGTGTATTATTAGTGATGTGCGACATTGTTGCTAGGCAACCAGAGAAAATAAATTGCCCACCTGTGCTGGCAGCAAGGACGTCTTTGCACAGTTTGAGCCAGTGTGAGAGTTTGCCCACAGCCAGAGAAGACAGCATGTGTCCCAGCGTGTCGTGGATGTCGGAGCACAGCTTCCTGTCTGTCTCACGGTCCAGCATTCCGAACAGAACCCCCTCCAGCCCCGTCTCGCTGATGTTCAGGTCTGAAACAGTGATCATCAGTGATCAGTCTCACAGCTTTGCGACATGCAGCCGACAGAATCCTGATCTGATCTTGTGTAGATGCACTTCCTGTTCTAACAGGAAGTCAGAATAGTGACATACTGATAGCGGTGCTGTCCGTGTTGTCTCCGGCCTTCTTGGCGAGGCTCATGGCGTACTCACACACCTCCGCTGCTTCTCTCTGCACCAGCTGCCTCAAACACGCCACGGCCGCTCGCCTTAACAGCAGGTGAGAACTGCACAGGTGGACCTAAACACGTGCACGTGCACACACACACACACCACAGTTGCAGTAACTATATACATGCAAACAACAATAGAAATGCGCACACACTAAATCACCCAACACAAACACACACAATACAAATGTTGTCCCCATACAAACATTCTAAATGATCCAAAACACATAAAACAAAGACACACACACACACACACACACACACACACACACACACACACACACACACACACACACACACACACACACACACACACACACACACACACACACACACACACACACACACACACACACACACAACGCCCAAGGCACCGAGTGAGCCTTACACAGAGACAGGGCACCAGGCTGGACAGGTTGACATGGCGCGGTGCGAACATGTGGAGCTGCTGGAGGCAGGAGATAGCAGCGGCCTGCACCAGCGAGTCCGAGTGATCCTGCATGATGGCGCAGCCGACCAGACACGAGGAGCGGATGGTCGAGATCGTCACACTGTTTCCTAGGCACAGAGAAACACAGTGACGTTGAAGTTCTGTTAAAAATTTTTAGAACCTCTCAACTATAGATAGACCCTTCGTTCCCCAAAAAAAGAATTCCTTCATTATTAAGTTTGTTAATCGAGTTGCAAAATTGATTTGGTATATATTCTTACCCTGGAGCTCAGGGCCGACGGTGGTGATGAGGGCTCCGAGACAGCGGCCCAGGCACTGGTGTACCTCGGTGTGGGAGGGGGGAACGGTGAGGAGCAAAGTCAGCACCAAGGACAGCGTCGGCTCTACGTAACCCCGGTACATGGGGCCGCTGGAATCCACAATCAGAGCCAAAGAGTGCAGAGCCCACGTCTGGAAAACCCACACAGAAACACACACACTTAGTTCAGCAGTCATTCCTTGCCATACAGAACTGTCTGAAATGAAGAAAAGTTGCTGCAGAAGCCTTCAATATGTCAGTTCTTACATCTCAGAAAGAGAATCAATCCCAAACACCCTACGGTGGAGAATGAACCATTTGGAAAATCAAAATAATCCTCATACGTGTTGATAAAAATTGTAATTGAACTTATTAGTCCTTAAAAAAACATTTCCAGCTGTTCCAAAAGGATCTCTCACCTGGACCTCATGGGAAGTGGCATCCTGTGCAAGGGCAAGCAAGATGCTGACGCTGGTCTTCAGGTGCTGACCGGAACCGATGCCGCCAACATAACGGTGAAGGCAACCCAGAGCCAGAGAGTGACCAGTTCTGGAGACCACATCTCGAGCAGACTTCAGCCTAAAACGTTTTTTAAATAAATAAAATTATCAATAAATAAATACATAAAATAAAATGCACCATTCATCAGACACATGTGCTGTGGGGAAGTAGAAGCTCAGCAGTAAAGGTTCTGGGTTACTGATCGGAAGGTCCGGGGTTCTAGTCCCCGTATCGCCAAGCTGTCACTCTTGGGGCCTTGAAAAAGGTCTGTGCTTCAGAAGGGGCTAGATCATGGCTGTCACTGTGCTCTGACTTCAGCTTCCCAACATATCTATAACTTTTTTCATCTACTCAATATACACTATATATGCTAAACCTTTATGGACACCTGACCATAAGATTTTTCTTTTTGAACATCTCCTTCCACATCGAGTTCTTCTGAGATGATGTTCCACTAGATTTTGTGGAGGTTGGTGTGAGATGGATTCAGCCACAAGGGTGTTAGTAAAGTCAGGTCTTGATGTAGCTGAGGAGGCATGGGTTGCAGTCAGTGTTCACACTCATCCAATAAGGTTGGAGCTCCACAGCAGATCTTCCATTCCATCCCATGTAAAGGATATCTTAATGGAGCTGGTTTTGTGCACGTTGTGTCATGATGGCACAGGTTGGAGTCTCTTAGTTTAAATAAATAAAAAGAATTCCATCTCCAATGTTGGAGGGTATCTCCAACTTTATGGGAAAAGTTTGAAGAAGGAACCACATATAGCTGAAAAAGGCAGGTGTACCAGTACTTTTGTCCATATAGTGTATATTGTTAAGTCTGGAATAATAATCTTTAGTATTTATAATCATGCAAAAATGATTTAATTAATATGTTATAATTCTGATCAAAGTCTATAAAATATATATATATATTCTGCATTACTTGTCGAAGCTGTGCTGAGCCATGCTGGCGATGAACGTGGCCTCTCCGACGACCTGCGCCATGCGGCCCAGAGCTTCACCCGCAGCACAGCGCAGGATGGGGTTCGGGTTATCCAGAGCTCCCATCACCAGGGCCAGGGCTGACTTCCGAACCTCCTCAGGGCCCAGAGTGCTCTTATTCTCAGCCAGACCCTGAATACACGCAAAAAATAAAAAATAAAATTCTCAGAAATGTAGACAAAGCTAATTGTATCATTTTAATCAGGTCAACCTGTGAGACTTATTTACACACTTGACAAAACTTGACTTAAATGTTGCACGATGTGACTCGCTTTCTCGACTCCCAACTAAAATTTCTACCTCAAATCAACTCTAATATGAAATGACTTGCTTTCTCAACTGTCAACTCAAATCTCTTCCTCAAATAGTCTCTTATATAACATGAGTCGTCATTGACTCAACTCAAATCTCTACCTCGAATAATCTCTCTAATATGACATGACTCACTTCCTCGTCTCAGCTCAAATCTTTAATTTGATGTGACTCGCTTTCTCAGCCCTCACCTGGAATCTACACCTCAAATAATTTCTCTAACATGTTCCGACCCCCTTCCTCAACTCTCAACTCAAATCACTGACTCAACACTCTAACTTGACAGGAATCTCCAGCTCCACACTTTCGCTTGTCTCTTTAACTCAAAACCTGATGTTCTCTAAACCCTCCTCTTTGTGATTTACCTTCAGGGCACTGAGCACAGCGGTGAAGATGTTGAGCTGCACAGCCTGCTGTCGCACTCCTTTAGCCTGTTTAATGCACTCGGCAAAGTGATCCAGCATCTGGAGCCTGAAAATAGTCAAATAGTTTCATTTTAACAAACACACAAAAATGTCCAGACTCTTAGTATCCGGACAATGGACGATTAGGCAGGCTGCTAACATCTTCTCTCCTCGTCTCAATCTTACTCAAGTTCTTCTGTTTGAGCCCAAAATCCCAACTCGCTGCTCGACAGGAGCTCAGGCAGCTAAACATGAAAGTGAGTCTGGGGTTCCATGAAATTACAGATTAAGAACAGGAGCTTTGAGGATGGATTTGGACTGTAGTTAATTTCAACAGTTTGCTTCAATGACTCAGGATTACAGTTTGCTTCTGATCGTCACTGCACCCCGCAACATCGTTTATCTGTAATAAATGGACGTTTGGTGCAACCCAGATGAGGATGGGTTCCCTCTTGAGTCTGGTTCCTCTCAAGGTTTCTACTCTCAGGAGTTTTTTCTTGCCACAGTCGCCGACTGCTCGTTTACCAGGGACAAACTTACACTTTTAAAGGACATCTTAATCATTTTTATCACCACATTATCTGTGTAAAGCTGCTTTGAGACGATGTTAAAAGTGCAATACAAATAGAAATGAATTGAATTGAACATCTCCTATGACCAGTGGAGTCAAAAGATCTTTAGACAAATGAGCCACTTTGGGGTATTTTGGAGGAGTGACAGTTTTTCTACACCAGTGTCACATAGTGGACACTGTTCTGCAAGACCAATGACTCAAAACCCTCTGGCCACCACTCTGGTCACCCTTCTGGTCAACCCTTTGGCCATCTCTCTGGTCACCCCACTGGCTATCCATCTAGCCACCGCTGTAGCCACCGCTGTAGCCACCGCTGTAGCCAACCCTTTGGCCAAACCCTCTGGCCTAACCCTCTGGCCTAACCCTCTGGCAAACCCTCTGGCAAACCCTCTGGCAAACCCTCTGGCTAACCCTCTGGCCTAACACTCTGGCAAACACTCTGGCAAACACTCTGGCAAACACTCTGGCAAACCCTCTGGCAAACCCTCTGGCAAACACTCTGGCCTAACACTCTGGCCTAACACTCTGGCCTAACACTCTGGCCTAACACTCTGGCCAAACACTCTGGCCAAACACTCTGGCAAACACTCTGGCAAACACTCTGGCAAACACTCTGGCAAACACTCTGGCAAACACTCTGGCAAACACTCTGGCAAACACTCTGGCAAACACTCTGGCCAAACACTCTGGCCAAACACTCTGGCAAACACTCTGGCAAACACTCTGGCAAACACTCTGGCCAAACACTCTGGCCAAACACTCTGGCCAAACACTCTGGCCAAACACTCTGGCCAAACACTCTGGCCAAACACTCTGGCAAACACTCTGGCAAACACTCTGGCAAACACTCTGAAACACTCTGGCAAACACTCTGGCAAACACTCTGGCAAACACTCTGGCAAACACTCTGGCAAACACTCTGGCAAACACTCTGGCAAACACTCTGGCAAACACTCTTTATTCCCACCACAAATTGATGCTGTACTGGCCACAAAAGAAGACCCTACATGATGCCAATAAAGGACTGTTGTCTAAAACCAGGGGTTTCAATTTCACTGTCCACCATCTAAAAAAATTCGCTTGGTGCATTTGACTGAAGACAGAAAACCAAAAAAATGTATTTTTACCTGTGCTTGAAGGAAACATGAGGGAACACGACCCCAAAAAGAGCGACTGAGGCATCGATGACGGACACACCGAGCGGCAGTGGTCCGGGGACGGCCTCCGCCACAGGAACTCGCAAATAGATGGAGGAGGGGTCGTGCTCTAGGGCGCCACTGCCTGAGGCACTGTTTGGCTGCAACTGATAAAAAAATAAATAAACAAAAAGAAAACACCTACACGTTCTTACACAGCTCAGAACACGTCTAAAGCACGTCTGAATACACGCAAATAAAATTCTCAGAAGTGTAGACAAAGCTAATTGTATCATTTCAATCAGGTCAACCTGTGAGACTTAATTACACTCTTGACAAAACTTGACTCAAATGTTGCACGATGTGACTCGCTTTCTCGGCTCTCAACTCAAATCTCTACCTCAAATAGTCTCTCTAATATAACATGATTTACGTCATTGACTCAACTCAAATCTCTACCTCAAATAATCTTTCTAATATGACATGACTCGCTTCCTCGACTCGGCTCAAATCTCTAATTTGATGTGCTCTAGGGCGTCACTGCCCGAGGCACTGTTTGGCTGCAACTAATAAAAAAATAAATAAACAAAAAGAAGACACCTACACGTTCTTACACAGCTCAGAACACGTCTACAGCACGTAGACCAGAATTTCAGAATTTCCTTACTCACCTGGTCTTCAATGGACTTGTGATCTGTCTCCTGCAGCCAGGAACCCATGAGGACGCTGTCGTCATAGTGACAGAGGGAACGCAGCAGGGACGTTGTCGTATTGGACGAATTATCTGTCAGGGTGAACTCGGCTACCAGCTCCCTCAGGAGAGCACTGAAACTGCCTGATCATCATCATAAACAACAACAAGGTAATAAGTACAGGAAGGATAAAAGATACCCACAGGAAGAAGAACAGAGTTTGTTCTCAGCAGGACTTGCCTTCGTATGTTTTGGGGGGAAGGAGGGCCAAAATGTCGTATAGACGGAGGCGAACCATCGCTGCGCTGGCCTTCAGGTGAGCACCATGAACCTTTATAACTGCAGGAACGCTGAAGACAGAGACTTTCAATCACTACAACTGCACCTGAACCCCTAATAATCACTACAACTACCCACCTGATCCCTTAATGACGACTACTTCCCCCTAAACCCTATCATTACTAGAACTGCCCTCTGAACCCTTCATCACCACAACTTCCCCCTGAAACCATAATCACTACAACTAACCAATGAACCCTTAATCACTATATATTCCTCTGTGAACCCTTAATCTCTACCGGAACCATTAATGAGTAACACTTCCCCCTAAACCCAACCATCACTACAACTACGCTCTAAACCCTTAATCTCTACAACTGCCCAATTAAACTCATTCAGTGCAACTACCGACCTGAACGGTTAGTCACCTCAACTACCCCGGAACTCAAATATTATTGCAACTACCCCGGAACTCAAATATCACTGCAACTACACCTGAACTCAAATATCACCTCAACTACCCCGGAACTCAAATATCACCTCAACTACCCCGGAACTCAAATATCACTTCAACTACCCCTGAACTCAAACATCATTGCAACTACCCCGGAACTCAAATATCACTGCAACTACACCTGAACTCAAATATCACCTCAACTACCCCGGAACGCAAATATCACTGCAACTACCCCAAACCCTCCATCACTACAACTTTCCCAAACCCTCCATCACTACAACTTCCCCCTGAAACAGTACAATTACCCCCAAACTCAAAGCTTAAACCCAAACCCACACCGTAACCACTATAACTACCACCTGGCTTTCCACTGAATACTTTTAACTCATTTTTATTTCTAGAATCAGATAATAGAGATATATAATGGTGTGTGTGTGAGGAATTAGTTCATGTTAGATTAATGTTAGCTTTCGTGATAAAACACATACTGAGCCATCATGGTCATGGCGCATTCAATAGGAGTCATGAGCCGCCGGATCACGTCCTCGGTGAGAAGCTCAGGACAGTGAGCCACAAAACTCCGCATGGCTGACAAGAGAAGGGGAGAAGATCACGTCATTTTAACCTTTTAAATCTACGTGTAACGTCGTGGCTCTTGTGCGAGGCCAGTTAGTTATGTTATAGCAGCTGCTGCTCCCTCATGATGAAAAGGGTCATGTTCACTACTGTACCACAGAAGCTCGGTCCAATGATGTCCACAGGACCGGAACTTTATAAGCATGCTCATAACATTTCAGGATTTTTAATGTTGATTACCACACAGTGCTCCAGCTCGACCCTCCAGCGTGACCTGCCAGGTGAACGAGTCTCCTCTGGCCTTCTCAGCCTCCAGCTCCTTCTGAGAGCGAGGGAATACGTTCCTCCACAGCAGCAGCATCTTGGGCAGGTGGTAGCGTACAAGAGACGAGCCTGAGAGCGAATAAATATAGTGTATATCAGTTTCATTAACCATCTATCTAATTCCCTAACCTCAGTGTGAACAAAATACTGATAAAAAAACTCCCTAGATCACTAAACCTCTCCTTGAACCTCTCCTGATTACTAAACCTTAACTGATTCTAAATAATAAAAACAATAATCAGAAATATATGCAATGTGGTTGAGCGATCAGGTGATGTTGAGTGTGCAGTGAGACTGAGCGATCAGGTGATGTTTAGTGTGCAGTGAGGTTGAGTGTGCAGTGAGACTGAGCAATCAGGTGATGTTTAGTGTGCAGTGGGGTTGAGTGTGCAGTGAGACTGAGCAATCAGGTGATGTTTAGTGTGCAGTGAGACTGAGCAATCAGGTGATGTTTAGTGTGCAGTGAGACTGAGCAATCAGGTGATGTTTAGTGTGCAGTGAGGTTGAGTGTGCAGTGAGACTGAGCAATCAGGTGATGTTTAGTGTGCAGTGGGGTTGAGTGTGCAGTGAGACTGAGCAATCAGGTGATGTTTAGTGTGCAGTGAGGTTGAGTGTGCAGTGAGACTGAGCAATCAGGTGATGTTTAGTGTGCAGTGGGGTTGAGTGTGCAGTGAGACTGAGCAATCAGGTGATGTTTAGTGTGCAGTGAGGTTGAGTGTGCAGTGAGACTGAGCAATCAGGTGATGTTTAGTGTGCAGTGAGGTTGAGTGTGCAGTGAGACTGAGCAATCAGGTGATGTTTAGTGTGCAGTGGGGTTGAGTGTGCCGTGAGACTGAGCGATCAGGTGATGTTTAGTGTGCAGTGAGGTTGAGTGTGCAGTGAGACTGAGCAATCAGGTGATGTTTAGTGTGCAGTGGGGTTGAGTGTGCAGTGAGACTGAGCAATCAGGTGATGTTTAGTGTGCAGTGAGACTGAGCAATCAGGTGATGTTTAGTGTGCAGTGAGACTGAGCAATCAGGTGATGTTTAGTGTGCAGTGAGACTGAGCAATCAGGTGATGTTTAGTGTGCAGTGGGGTTGAGTGTGCAGTGAGACTGAGCAATCAGGTGATGTTTAGTGTGCAGTGGGGTTGAGTGTGCCGTGAGACTGAGCGATCAGGTGATGTTTAGTGTGCAGTGGGGTTGAGTGTGCCGTGAGACTGAGCGATCAGGTGATGTTTAGTGTGCAGTGAGACTGAGCGATCAGGTGATGTTTTATGATCATTGAAGGTTTACCTAAAGTCATGAGCGCTCCCAGGAGCAGCCAGCCAGCTTGAGTACGGTGCAGAGAGAGACGACTGTTCTGGGCTGCAGAGCGCAGCAGATCCTCCGCTATACTCACCACCATCTAAAATAATATTCACAACCAACCATAGAGCAACGCTTTAGGTATAAAATTAATGAATAAACAAATAAAGACATTGACACACACACACCTTGCCCTTGGAATGAGGAAGCCCCAGAGGACACTGGTGCACAGCGCCCAGCAGGGCGGCCATGGCGAAGCTGTACCCGCTCACAGCTTCAGGTGAGCTCTTCAGGGCGTTGATGCGCTCAGCGCAGCGGTCCAGCAGCAGAGTCAGCTGATTTGGCAGCGCCACGGCTACGCAACGCAGGCACCAGGCCGCGGCCAGACGAGCCGCCATGCTGGGATGAAGAAGCACTGACATCACTGTCTCCAACAAACCTGCGGTGAGAAAATCAAACACCATAATGCATATGGGACTAAACCGGTATTGTGCTGTTACAGAAATTATAACATATATGTTACATATATGTTATAGTGGATCTGCCTGATTCATCCTGACACCCAACCTCTGGATGGAGTTCTCCACTCTGTACAGTTATGGATGGTTCCACCCTCCAGCCTATAGATCCAACTCAGCAACTGAAGAACTTTGAGACTGGATTTGGACTGTAATTAATATCAACAGTCTACTACAATGGTTCAGGACCACAGTTTGCATGAACTTATGCACCGGTCACTGAACACCTCAACAATGATGGAACTGTAATAAATGTCTTACCAATAGAAGGTTCCTGGATGAGGGGTGCCGCTGTGGCACTGAGACTCTGCACCAGGCTGCCCAGCTCTTTAAGGGCACACACCATCACATGCTGACTGGCGGAGACGTCGGCCGCGGTGCCCTTGTTCTCCGCACTGCTGTCGCTCACCACCGCCTCTGTGACCCCAAACACAGGTTGTTTTGAGTTTCCTCTATTCAACATCGCAGGACTGGAATAAATATCTCTATTCAAATGGTTGAATCAGGTTTTGAATACGAATCAGGGGAACGTTCTCATTTCTCTCCAGTCCAGATTAGATTATTCGGCCGTTCACTGCCTTTGTTTTTCAACCTCATGAAGCTAGAGATTAAAGCGTTCGCAGGCATTCAGTATCTTCCCATATTCATTCCCATTGCGACTGGTTAAACATGAGGTGGTATCAAAAGGTTTCGATACTTGATTTGTAACACGCCAACGGATGGCATCACAAGGCCGCACGCACAGTCACAGGGAGCACCGGCCTTCATAAGTCAGTGTGCAAAAAGACATAGTCCTGTGCACATCGGGAGCGGTGCAACTGGTGCTGTTCTGACTTACCACGTCTGCGATTTCATTGCGTAAGGCAAGTCGGAACAAAGCGCAAACTCTGCGTGAACCTCAGGAACACCACTGCGGCGATCCAACACGAATCGCAGAAGGTGCTTAACACGCATGATACGACTAACCAGTGAAAACCTCGCCCTCAAGTCATACACGCTTCATGGGATTGTATTACGTTTACAGCGTTCAGCTGTTGCCCTGATCAAGGAAGACGTACAGCTTCAAGAAGCAAAAACCAAAAACACATGCTTATGCTAGTTTTAATCCTGGACACGTTTAGCAATAATTTTCTTTTATTCTGTGTATTTTTTGCGAAGGCAGTGAAGGGTAGAATAATGCAGGGGGAAAAAAAGGGGTTTGATCTTTCAGCTCAAAGCAATCACAGAGTAAGAGTCCAATAGAAGAGCACACAAAAACGTGTTCGAAGAGCGAACGGGAAAATCAACATCAGCAGTGGAGGGAGGTCACGTGTGGCTTAGGATTCGTGTGAAACCTTGCTCTATGTCATGCTGTCACATGCAAATGCTAGTTTTCAAAGAAAGACTAGGAATATATTGTATTATATTATATATATATATATATATATATATATATATATATATATATATATATATATATATATATATATATATATATATTATATGTATGTATGTATGTATATATATATATATATATATATATATATATATATATATATATATATATATATATATATACACACACACACACACACACACACACACACACACACACACGAATCAGACTAGCAGAAAGCTACGTATTCATAATTCAACACTTTCATGTCTACATCTTTATATTTGTATTTTTTTTATCAAGATAAATTGCTATGTTCCATTTATTAGTATATAAAATATAATTGCCAATAATTCTTTTTTTTTTATTTAGTCTTTGTTGAAGCATGTTTACACACCCATGTTCACTCTATATTATTCTGGAGATACTATTTCAGCTAAGTCAGTAATTTCAGTCGTAATATAATTGAATTGGTCTGTTTATTTGTTCAATTCAACATTTACTAATACAGTTTAAAACTAATTTTCAGTCACCATTAATTGATCATGATCTATAATTCCATCATGATGCTTGGAGGACTTGGAGGACGACCTGCCTGAGCCTGTGGAACGCCAGATTCTTTCTGTGATGCATCACTGTGGCATTCGTAAAGAGGAATGTATTACATTTTTACCACTAGTGTATCTCATGGGAGTGTGTGCTACAGCGACAGCGCAACATGAGCCATGTAAATAGATCGGAAAACATCCAAACCACCTCAATCAGGATAAAAAAAAAACAGAAAAAGAAATAGAGAGATAGAAAGATAGACACACACGCACACCAAAAAAAAAACCTATAGTACTTACTCTGCAGTGCTCTGAACCTGGATATTTCCCCCCCATTTTGCTCCTTACCCACTGCCCTCATCTGCTTGCTGATGGCCTGGCAGATGTCCTTGGCGGCGGCGATCTGAGCCTTTTCGCCCAGCAGGGCGCCGAGTGTGGCGCGCAGGGCAAACGAGACGCAGCGGCGCGAGTACACCGCCTCCACATGGCTCTGTGTGGCACGAGGGTGAGCGACCAGCTCCAACAGGTGGTTTAGGAAGGTGGCGAAGTTACGCTCCAACCACTGACCGCCCAGCACCGTCACAAACACCACGTACGCCTGCAAAACACACACACAGGAAATAATTTAGCAATTTCACTCGGTTTAAGCTCATTGTATCAGCATCAAACCAGATATCTTTCTATTCCCAAGCACGTCAATGAAAAGGTCGACCGATTTTGCCCATTAATCAGCAACGATATTTGATTGCCGGAACTATCGGTTATCGGCAAAAATCCATACCGATAGTTTTTCCGGGTCGCTTTCAGCCGTCATTATAAATGAGTAGAGCAGCCTCTAGAGGCAAATCACTGACACTGCAGGCTGCACTGAAAGCACTATATTATATGTATTATTTCTAATTGTTTATTATTTTTTTTATTAGTTATATATTTTTTATTTTTTTGATAATGCTTTCATGTTCAGTACTTTTTTTTATTTATTTGTAATAAAGTTCAGCATGATTTTACCTGGAGTGTTATTTTTCTTCCAAAGAGTATTCATTTTTAAAACGTTTAATCGGTTGAATATTCGGTTATCGGCAGGTACGATCCAACAAAGCTATCAGCGCTTAACGTAAAAAAAAAAAAAAACGCTTGACGTGGCTTAAAGCCAAAGGTCGTTTTTCAAAAGACCTGTGTAGCGTTTCCCGTCTCACCTCGGTGACTCCTACGCGCACCTCCCTGCTGACGGACGCGCCCCCCTTCAGCATCTCTCCGCCGCTCTTCAGGAAACCGGATCCGCCCCGCAGGAAGCCCGTGGACATCAGCTCCAGGACCTCGTCCAAGGTAGCACGCTTCACGTTCTGTCTCATAACTAATACACACACAAGTGAGAGAACAAATAAAAAAAAAATAATGTAAAAGAAAGCAGAAAGCAGAGAAGATGATGGAGAAAACGATGGTGGAGATGGTGATGATGACCTGCAGCTTGTTTGGGCATGAGTGCCGTGGCCATGACGGTTCCTAGCAGTTTGGACACGGCTACGCGCACGCCGTACGTGGAACCCTCCAGAGCTTTAAAACACAAGGTGGCAACGTTCTCCAGCTCCGCCGTCCACATGAACACGGCCTCGTTCTGCAGCTCCAACAAACACTACAGAGAGAGGGGAGGAAAGAAAGAAAGAAAGAAAAACAAACAAACAAAGAAAAAAAGGTCCATCATGCCAAGTATTGAGTAAAAACCCATTACAAGACAAATCCACTGCATTGATCTGAAATCAATCCATCTATCAAACAATTTACTGATCATTTACACCTCCTTAAAATCCATCCATTAATCCTCTTTCTATCCATCTTTTACATTTAGGGCTTTTGAAAGATTTACAACTGAGCAGTCTAGGATTAAGGGCCATGCTCAGAGGCCCAGCAGTAGCAGTTTGGTCATGCTGGGATTTGAACTTAGAACCTCCTGATCAGTACAACAGCTAAACCACTTCCCTGGTGGATCCTCCTATCAGTCATCCATCTGTTGATCTATCACTAATCCACCATCACTGACATTCAGAAATGCATCCATATTACTGAATCTTGTCGTTTTCCCCCTTTAAGTAACAGACAAGAGTTAAAGAAGCGATAACGGCGTGACGGCCGGAGAGCCCCGACCTTCGCCACGGCGCAGCGCACGGCCATCGACCTGTCCGTCAGGAGAGAGCGGGCATTTTTATAGATGTCTCTGTGGCAGGAAGCAGCTGCAGCTCCGAGACCACTCAGCACCTTCTGCAGACTCAGGAGGATCTCGCCTCGACCCTGCGACTGCAACACACACACACACCGATCACACACACATAGAGCTGGGCCGATAATGGATTTTACCGATACCGTTCACTACATTGGATTGTAGTTGCTGATAATCGATTAATCAACAGAGAAAACAACCAATTTTTTTGGACTGGATCAAAAAAAATTATAAAAAAAATAAACACTGCATGTAAAATAGTATTGAATGTTAATAAAATAAATAAATAAATAGTTTTTTTTAAATAAATGAATTAATATTTTAGGCTATTTTTAGCACGACTGTTTGGATTCATGTGAAATGGTAACACTGAAATATGATTCCATTTTTAACAATAATTGAAGTGAACAAATGCTTTAGAAGTATTGTTTATTTGTTAAATTCAACATTTACTAATACGTTTTAAACTAAGTTTTAAAGCGTTCATATTATCGAACATGAACGAGGTCTCGCGTGTCGAAACAAACAGCGCTTGGTGTCAGTGATTCGCCTCTAGAGGTCGCTCTCGGACCATATACCACAAGCTGGAAAAACCTTTTGATGTGGATTTTGATAGTTTCAGAGGAAAGTTCCAGCGATACTCGACAAAACCGATAAAATCCAATAAGAAGCCAAGAGCCGGTGTTTTTTTTTTCACCGAGCTGTGTGGTTTTACCTCTGCGTTCTTTAGAGCTTTCAGGAGGTTGATGATGGTTTCGGGGAAAGAGCTGCCCAGCATTCGGCCCATCCTCTCATAAAACGCTCCGACGCACGCCACCGCGGCCCTGAGCGCAACACAACAAACACACGAGAAGGAATGCTTTTATTCAGCGTGGAAAGAATATATTTTTCGGAAAAAAACAAAACAATAATTAGGTTTTTTTGTTGAAATGGAACAATGATAAAAATGCTCCTCACAGAACATCGAACATCTCTATAATCCCTCTGTCCTCTACGTCTGGCTCTTTCTACTGGTCAGGTTCCTCTCATAAACTCGTTTCTAATCCTGACCTGCTCTCTGCACTCGATGTTCTCACTC